>NC_050446.1:4740609-4903109 GCF_903995425.1 Onychomys torridus | reverse complement strand
AGAGAGAGAGAGAGAGGCATGTACACATACACAAGACAGGTTGCAATGGCAAGGAGAGGTCACCTCAGTAGCTTGGAGAGTGCCTGTAACATTTTCTACAAGGTATCTATTGGTTGCAGAAGGGTGGAACGGCGTGATTACAAAAAGATGGCAAGATCACACAAGGCTGTGGCTTCCACAGTTGCCGAGTCCTGTCCCCGGGGCTTGTCATTCTTCCCAGCTGATAGTTACAGCTGAACTCTTTCCCCTAAGTTCTGGTGTTGTTCTTGTGGTGCCCAGCTGGTGGCGCTATTGCTAGGTGGATGAACCTTTAGGAGGCGGAATCTATTTGGAGGAGGTAGGCCATCAGGGAGTCTTTGAAGATTATATAGGGACTCAGCGAACTCCCACCCTCACCCCCACTTGCTGGCCCTCATGTACTGAGCAGCCTCCTCTATCACAGGGTCTTGTCAAGATATCCTGCCTCCCCTCAGACCAAAGCAACGGACGCCAGCCAACCACAGGCTGAACCAAACCAAACTTTGCTTCTTTTCAATTGTTTTTCTTGGGTATGTGGCATAATGACAAGGAGGTCACACTCACTTCCACCTCCTCTGTGCTCCTCAACCCCTCCCCACTTCCCCTGAACTGCTCAAGCTACAGAGCCTCCAATTGAGCCAACATCCTTGCTGCCGGGAGCCAACCACTGCCTCCTCTTGGAGGGAAGGAGGTGGGACTTCCTTTTGCTCAAGCTAGCTATGCCAGGACCAGACCCCTGCCTGCCGGTGCTTCCCATCAGCCTGCTCTGCTCCCACAGATTGAGCAAACAGAAGCCATTCCTGGTCTTCACTTATCTGTTCCTCCCTCTGGACCCCAGGGCCAGAATTCCCAAGGGAATGGCCGTGCCAAAGCCCTGTTCTCTCAATACCAAGCCCACTGCTCAGAAGATGTGTGTCTTCTACCCCTTCACCAAACCGTACCTGTACCTTCTTTGGTCACCAACCGTATGGCCTTGCTAAGACATGTGACCCTTGGCTCTGACTCCACCCCCTCCTCTTGAGACCCTCTATACTACAACCCTACCTTCTCTCCACCCAGTGTCCTAAAGGATGCCCTCCCCTCTTTCCCGTGACCCACCCTGCAGCCAGTCAGCCCTGCAAGGCAGGTGTGCAGCTCACCTCAGACTCTGCTTTAACCACAGCTAACCTTAAGCTTGTCTGAAGCTCCCTTTTCAGCCTGTGAAGTGGGGCAACTGACAGCTGCATGCTAACACCAGCGTGGGGGTACAGGCTTCCTGGACAGGGGCGCACGAAGAATCTGACATGTGGTAGTAGGTTTTATTGTTGTTCTCAGTCACCTTGGAACAAGAAGGCTACAAAAAAGAGGTAAAGCCATTGCATGCCACACAGTCTGTGGGACCTATTGAAAGCCCTACCCTCACCAGGGGAGGGAGATTTCCGTACTCAGGACAGGGGTGGGGGGTAGGAGTGTGGAAACTCTGCTCTGTTCCTCTGTCACTGAGGCCTATATTAAGAACACTGAATGTCAGCATAGCTGCTTTAACTGCTAATGTGAGGGGAAAGGCGGGTGAGTCTCAGGTGTGTTGGAGGCAAGAGAAAAGTCAGGAGGTAGAAAAAGCAAGGAGAAGGCAGAGAGGGTGGGGCTAGAGAAGCCTGACTCAATTAATTAGGACCCACAAGGTGGTGGTGGTGGGGCAGACAACAGACCTGTAGAGACAGGAGTGTCTGTGGAATGGTGGTTCCAGGCACAGCCTGGATAGGCTCAGGGTGAGGGTAGAGCTCAGGCTGGAGGAGACTCAGGAGGAGACTGGGCACCCTGTGCTGCCCACCCCTGCAATGCCTCTCACTCAGTGAGGGAAAGGATTTGGGGTAAAGAGCCTCTCTCTGGAAAGCAGACTGCAGAGGCGGCTGTCAAGGCGATGCCCTGTTGCTAAGGGAACCGCCTGGGAAGAGTCAAGAGATGAAGTCTCCCACCTCTCCAGCAGGCATGAGGTTCAGAAGGGGCCTGACACTCCCTCCACCAATGTCTGTGTTGGTGCCTTCCTCGCCAGGCTTTAGAACCTGGACAGGACCGAGACCCTGCCTTCCATAACCGTGCCTACACTGGGCTAGCCCAATGGTTGACCAGGACCCAAAGGCACAGGGGCTCAGGAGAGCCTGTAGGAGAGCAATCTGGTACCAAAGGGGTGCCCCTACATGGGAGGACATTTGGGATTTTGCACGAGGTTAAACTGACTCATGAAAGGGTTTCAGTTAAATTCAGATGAAAACAGCTTTAAGCTGGTGTGAGACTGGAAGTCCTTAGGATGGGCAAGAAAGTCACTGTCTTAGTCAGGGTCACTATTGCTATAATGAAATACCATGACCAAGGCAACTCAGGAAGGAAAGGGGTTCTTCAGCTTAGCTTCCACATCACTGTTCATCAAAGGCAGTCAGGTCAGGAACTCAAGCAGGGCAGGAACCTGGAGGCAGGAGCTGAGGCAGAGGCCACGGAGGGGTGCTGCCTGTTGGCTTGCTCATCATGGCTTGCTCAGCCTACTCTCTTATAGAACCCAAGGCCACCAGCCCAGGGATGGCACCACCCACCTTGGCCTAGGCCCTCTCCCATCAATCACTAATTAAGAAAACACTCTACAGCCCAATCATAGAGGCGTTTTCTCAATTGAAGCTCCTTCCTCTCCAAGGACTCTAGCTTGTGTCAAGTTGACACAAAACTAGCCAGCACAGATACTAAAGTTTGGACACACCTGGCCCCAGCCAGGCACCATGAGGATAACACAGGGAGCTTTGTAACATATGGAGGTGGCTCCTCTCCAGGGAGTCTGATGTCATCTGCTAGGGAACAGCCAGGACAACGTGGTCTTTCGGCACCATACTCAGAGGGTGCTTCATGGGCCGTCAATGCTGAGGATGGTTGGGTACAGCCCTCTGTCTAGACATCCTGAGGAACTACTTCCTCATTTTGTTACTGTGTTAACTGTGTTACAGAGGAAAGCAAAGGACTTGCTTGTCTCAGGTGGAGGCTGGGGGTGGGCATTCATGGGAAGAACTACTGAAAAGGGGTCTTGGCGTCAGGGCCAGGCAGACCAGACAGCGGAGTCCCTGGTGCCCTTCCCACCCTGGTCACCTGGGGCAAGCTTCTCTCAGTCCCTGTGCTTTGGCCTGCACATAGGGAGTAGATGTGAGGAGCTCTAGAGAGGGGCACACACAGCTGTGCATGAACAAAGACTCGGCGATTATACCCCTTGAGGATGAACCCAGGGCTCACCTGACACAGAGTCCCATGTCATGCATCATGGGTCACAAATACTCACTCTCGGGACATGCTGAGTGCCTGGCATGCAGATGGCCAACCTGGCCCTGCTCCACAAAAGCCTCCAGTCTCAAGCCGGGAAGAAAAGACATGGACAGTGTGGGTTGCTGGGGCCATGGTACTCACAATGGACCTTTCCAGCTTCCTGCTGCTTTGTCCCTGGGGCTTGACCCTCTAGGCTCTAACACCCTGTGCCTCCACTGCCAGCTTCTGGACAGCAATACTGGTAACCAAATCCACGGGCTAAGGCCTTGCCATTTGTTAGATTCTGGACTTAGCCAGTCGGGCACCATGCCAGTCCGCACTCCCAGCCCTGGGAGTGGAGATGTACCTCAGCCCCGTCTCACAGCTGAGGAGACAGGTCACACTGATGCTCTAGCATGCAGCTAAGATGAGCCCTACCCACACTGCACCTGAGCATCTGTGTCATAATCCCTTCCCCATCCAGTCTTCTTTCTCTTGTCCTCTTTGGCTCATGATGGAGCCAGTGCTTCTGCCCTCAGGAGATGGATGCCAGGACCGGCCTGCACTCTAGCTCAGAGAGATCTTGCTAGTCTGCACTCTAGCTCAGAGAGATCTTGCTAGCCTGTGCTTTAGCTCAGAGAAGTCTTTCTAGCCAGCTCTCTCATGTCTGGAGAACTGTAGCCTAGAACCCTGTGCAATGTTGGTGTACTGGGGAGGTCTCTCAAAGTCCCAAGTGTCTGCTCCCCACCTCCGGGAGCAGCTGGGAAGGCCAGAGAATCATAGCAGCCAGTTCAGAAGCTGGACCCACCACAGAGTGAAAAGCTCTGGACTTGGTGGCCCAACAGAGGCCCAGTGAAGTCCTTGTGGAGAGAGAAGGGGGTAGCTACTGTCCCAGCTTCCCCATCTGTGTAGCAGGGGTCAGAATCTGTGTAGCAGACAGTCAGCACCTGTCTGGCTGCAGCCCCAATAGACATCGCTGCCCCTGTCCTACCTGCCATACCTGATGGCCTCCAGCTCTGCACATGCCAGACCGGTTCCTCCTGTGTCAGCCATACTTCCAAGCCACAAAGTCCAGGAAACCACATTGTTCATCGGTGCCCAGACACAATAGGTGACTCCAGGAGCTGAGGCCTGGGAGAGAAGGAGGCTTCCCAAGGTGACCATGAGTTCAGAACCCAGTACTCTTGGGCAGGACAATCTGAAGACCAGGATATGCCCAACTGGGATCTAGATAGAGATGGTGACATGGCCAGCTCTGGTCTGAGATAGGCTGCCACCAAGAAGGGCTGGTCTGGGGGCCTCTGTGACCCCTCACTCGGGTTCTGGACAAGGTTTTTGCTGACAAGTATGTACAGACACAGGTAGCCCTGCATACAGCCCACTTCTACCACCTATTGTCTGTGGGACACACTGCTGAGTCTGCTCCTGCACCTGTACAATGTGAAGGAAACGCCTCCCTCACAGGACTGGGCTGAGGATACAGTCCTGGCACAGCATGTGGCCCACGGGAATCTGGTGGGAGGGAAGCCATGTCACAGAACACCCAGGAAAGCACTGGGATGTGAGGGTGACATGAGGCTCTTTATCATCCCAGATGCACCAGGCAGTAGGGGCAGCTACCAGAACTCTACGTGTCTGATTCCACAGAACAGGCCAGAGTTCAGTGTGGGCTTCAGGGACTGACTGGGGGTGGGGGGGGCAAGGCCTGCATCTCCTGTCGTATTAGGTAACTAGTCATGTAACAAGTCACCCATATCCAGTCACTTACAGTTGTTTAAACAACGAGTTTATCTTAGCAGCATTCCTGGCCAGAGGGGTGGTTCTTCTGGCCTCAGCAGAGCCCACTGGGGCTCCGGTCAGAGATAACTAGTCTGTCACAAGCTTGGAGATTGGTTGGTTATCATTCTGGAACCTTCCCTTCTCTGAGTCAGTTTCTTCATGGACAAACAGGCCAGAGCACTCACAGAGAAATACATGTGAAGAGCCAAGTCTGTGTCTAGAAATGAAGAGAGTGGCAAGGGCGGGTTTGTCTGTTCCTGGGGGTCTGACGGCTCCCCACTGTGCCTGGGCCTGCAGGGCCCGGCTGGGGTCCCTTCCCACCCCTCATCTTGCCCCTCCTCGGGAGCCCTCCTGCCGAGGACTCTTCAGCACCAGGGGGTCTTAAGGATACTTAAGTCGCAAACTATGTGTTGATAATAAAATTTGCCTGCCTCTCACAGACATCCAATTTGCTTACCATCCAACGAGAAGCACTGGGTGCCGGCTTCTGAAATTGTTTTAATCTCTGCCACTGAGCGCTTCTGGCAGGTTCTTCAACTGGAAAATAGGAAATGAGTTAGAAACAATGGAGGGCCTTGAATAATCTCACTTAAGATGTTTGATCTATCTGGGAAGGAGGTGAAGTTGAAATCCATTTCCTGGTTCACAGCCAGCCACAGAGGGCGGGTGGGAAAGGAGATGCTTGGGGAGATGAGTAACCTGGGCCTCACTGGTCCAGCTATGGCCAGGACAAGGACTCCACACCCTCATGGTGCCCATGCAGGAGACAGTCTAGGCTGAAGGTGGGTGTGACTTCTCAGTACAGATGGAATTGACCTTTAGACGTACAGGTTTGACTGCTCAGTCTGTGCCAGGGCTTGTCTCCACCTCCAAACTCCAGACCGGAATAGAAACAGTTCCAGGTAGTGGGATGGCTCAGAGGGTAAGAGTGCCCCTAAACAAGCATGAGGTTCTGAGTTCAAAACTCCAGAACCTATGTAAAAAGCAGATTGTGGTTGTGTGTGCATCTTTAACCCCAATGTTGTTGGAGATGGAGACAGGATCTGTGGGGCTGGGGTAGTGAGAGGCCCTGTCTCAAGGGAGTAAGGTGGAGAGTGACAGAGGAGGACACCTGAACCCTCCTCTGGCTTTCACATGCACACAGGTGTACATGGGCTCTGCCCACAGAGCACACACACACACTCACACACTCCACACCACTTCCAGTGCGATCCGTCCAGGACCAGGAAGGCATGGAAAAGATGACACATTCATCCCATCACTACATCTTCACAAGACCTGAGAACCCCTGGCCCTCAGACCTCCCTTCAGATGTGACAGTAGGCACAGAGTACATGAGGACAGGAACAGAGGCACCTGTGGAGTTTGCGGACTCTCTGTGGGTGGGTTCTATCCAGGCAAGTGTGGAAGGGTCCCTTCAGCAGAGAAGAAGCCACAAGGAGTGGGCTTCCACTGAGACAGTCATTGCTGCTTCTCGCCTGCTCCGTGTGGATGGAGAGCAATGGCTTTAGCAAGGAGCAAGTGCACAAGGCCAAGGCAGACAGAAGGAAGTTCTACCCTGACCTTTACCAAGACACATGTCAGGCTAACACACGGACACTGACAACTGTAGATATCTCGAACAGCACCAGGACAGTGGGACCAACACACATATGTGCCCTGAGGGACCCTTTGGCTCTCACTGGCCATCCTGTCCCAGCAAAGCACATGGCTTGTAAGGAAACCAGACCCCTGAACAATGAGGGAGTCTGATCCATATGTATGTGTGTGAACATATGTACAGTACACAATTAGTGTGGGTGGCAGCTGCTGTTTGGGGGTGAGTTTTCCTGTGTCTCCAACTCTCCAGGTCTTCCCAGTACCTTTGAGGGTAGAGGAGAAAGCCATTGATGTGGGACCCAGAGGGTGGGCTGAGTCTTGGCAGAGGATTCACGGTGACCTCTGCTGCTCCAGCCTGGGTGTGATTGGGAGCCCAGCTTGTTCTTGTCCAGCCTTTCTGCCCTCCAGGGACTGTAGTGTGGCCCCACCCATCCCCATTAGCCTCCCTCATCTCCCCGGGCTGGCCCCTGGGGTCCTGGGTTGGGGGTTTAATGCATTATTGATCTCCCCAAGAAGGAAAAGTGCTGCAGCGTAGGCCCAGGTAGCTTATTTTGTGCGTCGATGACATTCAGGTACTAGTGAAAAATTATACCAATTATTAAATCAGCCATTATTACTTCAAAGTGCAATCAGTTGTCACAGCGGAGAGAGCTTGCACGGCGCGTTATTAGTCGGGCTGTGTGCACAGGGAAAGTGCTGAGAGCGGAGACTTTAACCAAAGGGCAAATGCATGAAATTTACTTAGAAATAGCGATTTATCACCCCTGGGTTTCCTACTGCTCAAATCTAGGCAGACACTTGGCTGGCAGGAGACAGGCTCGGCGGCTGCCCTGCCCCCTGCAGCTCCCACCCTGACAGGAAATGAAAAATTGAGAAGTCGTTGTAACAGCTTAAAGATGCATTATCCTTTTGATGTGCAATTTGAGCTTCATATCCAAAGGCAGGTGGAATAACCGGCACCCACACGGGCAATGGGGGAGACAGAGGCACCTCTCCCAGGGTGGGAGGGGCTGGTGCAGGTCCCAGGCTAGCTGCACCAGCCCTAGAGGATCTCCAGACAGGGAGAGCCCTGGCGTGGAGCGTGACTGGGACCCAGGAAAGAGATGCAGGCCAGGGTGGGAGAGGCAGGGGAAAGGCACAAAGTCGGAGACACATGGCGGAGGGAGGAAGAACAGGGTGAAGACAGCCGAAAGGGAGGAAGGAGTGGGGAGACAAAAGGGTGAAGGAGCCAGAGCAAACAGAAAGAGACAGGAAAGGAGCGGTTGAAACCAAGTGTGCAAGCACACAAGTGTGCAAGCCTGTGGATATGGGGCACGCAGGAAGGTGGACATGTGAGTACACTGAGTGTGCAAGTGTGCCAGAGGGTGAGGGTGAGTGGGTTAGAGTGTACCTGTGAGCTTGTGTGTGTGAAGGTTTCGGTGAAGGGAGCAAGCTGGTGAGCCCAGATGTTGGCCAGGATGGGGGCCCCTGTTATGCACCTCCCCTCTCACCCACTGACGGCTGATGACCCTTTTGAAAGTTAGCATTGCTACAAAGCCATCTTCGTCAGCAATGGGTACCTAGGCATCAGAAAAGCCCTTCATACCCACTTTTTCAACTGCTCTCACCCTGCAGAACAGATCTCTCGTGATCCATTCTCTGCCCCATCCAAGGTCCATCTAACTGAGGGCAGAGTGAAGCTCTCTCAGCTTAGCAGCCCTCTGAGGGTCGGGGACACACACTGACCAACCCAGGAAGCTCTGATTGACCTTTGCCTGTATTGCTATGTGACCTTGAGCAAATGTGGTCCCTCTTGGAGGCTCTTTCCTGAAATGGCTTCTGTTGGTGGGGAGTTAATCTTCCATGGGTCTTGCACTTAGAGATAGGATGTACCGAGACATGCTAGAGCCCTAGCCATCCTTATAAAGCCTCGTTGCAAGGCAGTCTGTCTGTGAGGCTCTGCTGTGGGCCCTTTGGTTATCTTCTGGGCACCTGTGGTTGAGGCTCACCAGCTCGCTGGGCCTCTCTGTGGCCTTTTGTCCAACCTGGTGGAGGATGCTGGGAGAATGAGCAGGATGGCATCGCACCAGTGATGATGAGGTCGCACCAGTGATGATGAGGTCTACTCCGCACACATATTTGAGGAGCAGCAGGCTATGTCAGAGATGGTGAAGAACTCGATCTGGATGACCCAGACAAAGCCCGCCTGAAGACCCGTGGGGTGAGCAGTGAGGGAGAGCACTTGTGGAGAAGGAAGGCCATGATGGCTGACTATCTCTAGGTGACAGAGTTGATAGGGCCTTAACATTTTCATGTCCTTCTTTTCTAGCTTTGTTGAGTCGGGGTTAGATTTATGATTGGGAAAATGAGACAAGTTTCCATTGAAAGAACCAGAGAGGCTTAGGAAGCCCCGACTCTCTCAAGGCCCTCTGTGCTGTGGCAGGGCATGGAGGTTCAGATGCCATGCTTCTCATTCTGAATATGAGCTTGCACTCCAGGACTCTGGCTGTCCAGACACACACGTGGAGGTCCAAAGTCCCTAACCTCATGTTTTCTCTAGCATGGGCGTGACCCTCAGCATGTGCGTTCCCTTGCTCAGCCCAGCTCACTCACCTGCTGCACAGGCTCACAAAGCTGTGGAGCCTGAGTCTGAAGCCTAGGTACAGCGACACCAATGTGGGGCAGAATGGTCTGGGTCCACTCTGCCTCTCAGAGGTTGAGAGCTCATCATCCGAGCACAGGGCAGGCTTGACCAAATCTTTCTCTCTCTGCTGCAACCGCACACCTTCTTCTCCAAACCCAATGCCTGGCACTCAGGGGCGCAGAGCAAGCCCTGCAGCAACAGGAAGAACCCCATTTCCGAGGTGAGAAAGCTGAGGAAAGAGGAAACTGTTGGCTGTGTGGGTGGGTGGTAAGGCTGGACACAGCTCAGCTGCCGGCTCTAGGTCCATGCCCTTTCCATGACACCAGCTTGCTGGAAACAGATGGCAGTGAGGATGCAGAACTAATCAACTCCTCTATTGATCCTGGCTTCTCCATCCAGGAGATCGATCTTCCCATTAGAAAGGGGCGGGAGGCATTATCAGAGGACCAGAGGGCCTGGAGACCCACTCAGCTTGGTAGCAGGAACAGCCATAGACCCTGGTCCGAGCTCAGTCCCCTGATGGTTCATCTGGGTCACAATAATAAGACCTGACAGGGCAGGGTGGCCAAACCCTGGATTCATGGGCCAGTAGCACTGCAGGGGTGACTATCCCCGGCCAGGAGCAGAGGGGGTTCCAGAGAACTGGTTTCTAACTCACAGCATTATGGACTGGCCTTCCTTCTGGCTTCGGTCTTGTGGCTCATCTGTTATATCATCCACCCGCCTACCCATCCATCTTCCTCTTACCTACTCAGTCACCTAACCTTTTCTGAACCAGCTTTGTGTAAGACAGCATGGTTCCTAGGGAGCCTCAGGATGCCCATTGTCTGGCTGAAGCAGCGGGAGCAGGGACACACTAAGCTCCACACCACAAAGGAGTCACCGTCAACACCTCTTAGAATTTGGTCCTCTTACTGTTGTAAGGTCCATCAGCATTACTGTTTGCTTTCCTTGGAGCAGAAGCTTGTTAGGGGCAGAGATTTAGCTATAGTTCTCCCCATGGTTCTGCAAGCACTTATCACAGTGCCTTGTACAAGGCTGGACCTGAAGAAACCATTGGCTGGATAGATGGATCACGTATGTATGTATGTATGTATGTATGTATGTATGTATGTATGTATGTATGTATGCATATGAAAGATAACAGATGTGTGGGTGTAGATAGGTGGATAGGTGTATGTATGTATGTATGTATGTATGTATGTATGTATGGGTGGGTGGGTGGGTGGATGGGTAGATTTGTAGATGCATGTGTGCATGGGTGGGTGAGTAGGTGGATGAACAGATATGTAGGTGGGTGTGTGGATGAATGGGTATGTAAATAGTTAGATGAGTGGATGGGTAAGTAGGTGGGTAGATGGATGGATGGATGCATGCACTGGTGGGTGAGAATGTGGATGGTCAGACATATAGATAAGTGAACAAACAAAAGGGTGGACAAATGGGTACATGAGTGGATGGATGGATGGGTGACTATAGGGGTGAATGTATTGGTAGGTATATAGAAGGTAGATGGAGGATGATGGAGGATGGGTGAGTGGATACAGGGATGGATAGATGCATGGATGGGTGGGTAGGTAAACAGCTAGATATGTAAGTAGGTGAAGGGATAGGTAAATGGATGGATGGATGGATGGATGGATGGATGGATGGATGGATGGATGGTTGCATACATGCATGGGTGGATGCATGGATGTGTGAGTAGGTGAACTGAAAGATATGTAGATAGGTGGATAGATAGGTAAGTGGATGGATGGATGCATGCATGGATACATGGGTGGGTGGGTAGGCAGATGGATAAATGGATAAGTAGGTATATAGATAGATGGATTAGTGGGTAGACAGAAGGTAGAAGAATGATAATAGATGGGTGTTTGAGTGAATGGATAGATGGGTGGATGGGTAGATAGATGGATGGATGGTTGATGGATAAATAGATGGGTTGGTGGGTGGGCAAAAAGTCAGATGGTGATGGATGGTTGAGTGAATAAATGGACAGTGGGTATGTGGGTATGTGAATGAATGGATGAGTGGGTGGATTGATGGGAAGATGGATGATCGGTGGGTAGATAGGGAGGTGGGTAAATACCTAGCTGACTACTACCATTTGGTTATGGCATGTTCCTTCTAAAAGCTCATGTATTGGGTGTTTAGTTGCCAGATCTTTTGAGAAGTGACCAGATCCTCAGGGCTTCGATGCATCCTGAGGTTTGACCTCTTGCTGGATTTCTAGAATGGTGACACGAGGGGGTAAAAAGTAGGAAGTGAAGCCCGGTTGGAGGAAGCAGGCCACTGAGGGTGTCCTGGGGGTTACGTCTAGCCCTGGTCCCTTCCTGTATTTCCTCCTTTCTCCTTCCTGTCTGTCATGAGGAAGCTCCTTCCTTGCTGTGATGTTTTACTCCACAGTGGACCCAGGGGACCAAGGACTAAGCCCTCCAGAATTGTTGCTTTCAATTGTCCCTGTCAGGCATGCGGTCACATCTGAGAGTTCAGAAGTACATCCCTCCCCGGCAGAGCCTGGTCTTTGTTTTGGTTTGTTTGTTTGATTTTTGCTTACCTCTGATGCAGGGGGCTCACTGCTTAGCAGCAGTCCCCCTGAACAGGCACATTGCTGTCACTGGGGGACCCCAGCCTTGCCTGGGGAATTTCCATCCTCTATCCATTTGCCTCACCACTTCATGGAGTGGGTAAAACATGCCATTGAAGAAAGAGTGTCTTCTCAGCCCTGTGCAAAGTTCCTACAGGCTCTGTCTGTCCTTATTACCTCTGCATGTGGTGGCTGGGAGCTCACTCAGAATTGTCAAGATATCTCATAAAGTGAGGCTCCCCAAGGAGAGAGCATGCTGGGTAAATTCCCACTAGTCAGAAATTATCAGAACTATCACCTTCTTTATCCTAGACTCCACATCTATTAAGATAAGGTCAAATGATCCAACATACAAGTAGGGGCTTATCTATTCAGACCAGACAAGACACAAATCAAAACAGGCATGGGTTAGTCATGCCTTAGAGATGAGTCTTAATGTGACAGAAGAGACTCAGCGGGGATGGTGTGTGGGAGTCGGATGAATTAGGATGAGGCAGCCTTATTCTTGGGATGTGTCACACAGTAGGTCTATACTGGCTGTGGCTCCACCCAGACACCCAGATCGTAGTCTCCTGCCCCGGCTTCACATACTCACTCCAGCACTACCCTCAGGACATGGTCAGCAGAAGACATCAGACTGTGAGTTGTCCTCACATCTACTCACAAACCAGTGCTACACTACCTTTCCCCTTGTCCATTGGGGGGTGTTTTTTAAGTGCAAGCTGTACTTCATGCTATGGACTGAGTGAACAGCCATGGCTCCTGCCCTCTCAGAGCCCTAACTTGGTTAAGTTGAAGTCATTAGCCATCTCTGAATAGTTGCTGGATGGAGGACATTCATCTCCCAGAAGATAGGAAGGGTTTCACTGGGATGCCTGGATTAGATGGAATCCAGCCAGGCATCTGATTTAGAAAGTAAGTGCTTGTGTTGGGGGTGGGATGTGAAAGAACTGTACCTTGGGCACCTCACATCCATTCTCCCATCTCTGATCCATGACTGGGGAATGTCACTGTGGAGGCAGGAAGTGTCCCTGGGGACAATTCTGGGAAGGATTGTCTGGATGCAGGGATGCAGAAATGAGCCAAAGAGGGTGGGCTGGCATTGGGATGGGAGGTGGGTCCTTTCCTTTATATATAAAACAGACACAAGATGTTCAGTTGATCAGCACTTACAAAAGTATTTCAGTACCAACCAGATTTTTACCGGGAGGGCGGACATGTCCCATTGGCTTCAGCCCTGGACATCTGAGTTTCTGTTCCTCCTCCTTAGCCCACTACAGACAGCTCTCTGGACACCAACACTTCTCTGCAGAGGGAGGGCCAGGCCTGTAAAGGTTGCAAATTGAGAAGGTGAAGGGCTAGTGGCCTCCCCAGGTGCCAAGGGCACAACCCCCACAGGTCCCTGGGCCTGGGAAGGGGCTCCCAATTACAGCCTCCATCGGGGCCTGGAAGGTTTCTCTGTGAAATGAGAGCTGGAGCAGGCGATTGCCGCTGGCACTGGGGAAACTCCAGATCTATAACTTCCTGGAACATAATTAGCTGCTCACTTCAAAGATGCATTGGGGTTTGTGTAATAGGCACCGGGCAGCTCACAGACGGCAGAAAGCTGGAGAAAAATGGGGCCGTCTGGCTTGGAAATGGAAGGAGACAAAATGCTTTCAGTGAGGGGCTTCCTGCAGTGGAGACACCAGGACCTGAGAAAAGCAATAATGATCACAATGACTCCTTTTTATAAATGCTCCCACTGCAGAGGCTTGACCCAGTGCTGGCTGTCCAGAGTGCTGAGAGTGGCCTGTCTCCGTGAGGCTGGAATCAGTGTCAGAAACAGTAAGCAAGAGCCCAGAGTCACAGACAAGTCAGAATTGGAACACACACCAAGTCAGTTCCTCCACGCTGCCTGCCCTCCTGCTCCTGAGCCTCCCAACCTGTGCAGCCTGCTTGCCCCTGCAGGAGAGGAAAGGTCTGGGAACAAATGTTGGAATGTGGCTTTCTCCCATTCTGAACAAGCCAGGAGGGACACTGAAAGCAAAGAACAATTAGAGCTGCTTCCATGGCACCTGTCATGGGCATGCGCCATCTGGGCTCAGCTATTCTGGCTGCTGAAGTCCCAGGTCTCTGGATATTAATGCAGTCACAGTGATTTCCCACTACAGTAAAGGGATTGAGTCCAGTGCAGTGGGAGAAATGGATTCTGCCCACAAAGGCTTCAGCAACCCAAATATCTTCTGACTATAACTTTTTTGTTATAGGACTCAGCATATTCTCTTTAGCACGTGTATCAGTGCTGGAAGTTTGCCACTTTCAGACACATTCAACTGGCAAGACTCTGTCACATGGCCATGTCTGCTTTCAAGGAAAGCTGAGAATGTAGGAGGGATGCATCCATCCATATATCCATCATCCACTCATCCCATCCATCCGTCCATTCAGTCTACATACCTAATCTGTTCTATCCACCCATCCATTCCATGCATGCATTCATCTATCCTATATACCCAATCCACCCATCCAATCCATCTATTTAGGCATGCATCCATCCATCCATCCATCTATCCCATTCATTCACCTGCACATCCATCCATTCATACATTTATCCATTTCATCCATCCACACATCTATCCATCCATTCATCCATTCCATCCATCTTATCCATCATACACAATCCATCCTATCTATGCATGTATACATGCATCCATCCAGTCCATCTATTCATGCATGCATCCATCTACTCTATCTATGCATCCATTCATTCATCCATGCATCACATCCATCCATCTGTGCATCCATCCATTCTTGCATCTATCTATTCCATCCATTCAGCCTGCACACCCTATCCATCCATTCAAATTGCAATGAGATCTGCTATCTGCTAGGCACCCTGCCATCTTTTGGATCAAGCAGTAATTAAAACAGACCATAGCCTTGACTCTAGGACTCAGAGTAAGCAGACATGACCACCTGACCGAGTCTTGCCGGTTGAATATGTCTGGAGATGGCAGACATCCAGAGCTGATCTGTGTGGCCCTGAAGAGAAACCTCTTGAGCCATAGGCAGCAAGGCTAGTCTGCTTTCCTTCTGCTTCCAGCTCAGAGGAAAAAAGATGCATTGAAAATCAGTAGAAGTCACAGTCACTTTTACTGAAATTGTAGAGAGTGCTCCTCATAGGCATAGGGCTGTCCAGCAGCATGTGACATAATCAAAGACTGAGGGATCCATAAAGGCTCTGAGAAAGAGCCTGTGGGCCCAGCCCTGAAGGGTGAGGTGGAGTTAGCTCAGACTGTCTAGAGAAGGCATCCATGGCCCTGCTTGCTGTAGTCACCAACCTGTCCAGACCTACCCAAACAGGACCCTGTGAAAACCTCCTCCTTGGGCCCTCAGAACGCTCTTGCCATCTTGCACCCCAAACTTCTTGCAAAGCACCACCTCACATTAGTAGGGCCCATCACCCTAAGAGACTATGCCAAGAAGAACCACCCTGGCATGTCATTTGGAGGGGTGGTGACTCGAAAGTCCAGATCTCACTTCTAAAGAGACCAGCTTTGCCAAATGAGGCTTTCTTAGCAGCCTGGGGGACCATTGGATTGGAGAGAAAAGTGAGGAAGAGCAGAGTTGGTTGGTAGCCCAGCAGACTGAGAAACCACAACTCAGCTGCAGGCTGGGCAAGGGGAGAACTGCTCACTGGGCCATCTACTGGGGAAGAGGAGCTCATGCCCCAGCAGAGCAACCGGGGAGGGCTTTTGGAAGGCTGCAGGGCAAGCGGCATGGCAGACAGCTCCCGTAGCCTGCAGTTCCTCAGGAAACAACTCCATTTGTGGGGGCGGGGCTTGTGAGACGCTGTCCTCTGCAGTTGGCCTGCTGGGGTACAAGCCCGGCACAGCACCTGTCAGCTCTGGGGAATGAAGGGATGGCCAGACCCATCCCCCTGCCTGGCATTTATTCTCTCTCTGTATATACAGCGAGCACCTGGCAGACTCTGGGCTCCCTGATGGGCAGGAGCTGGCAAGAGTTCACTCCTCATCCTTAAATGTGAAGTCACTCTTTGCTGGCTGCAGCATGACCCTTACCACAGGGCCCCTCTTCAGTTCACTCCCAGGCAGCCTGAGGTCAGAGATGCCTCTAAAGGCATCCTAGACTGATAAGCAGCCAGGTAGCAAGGTGTGAGTCTTCTAAGCCATCCAGGCCTTCAGTGGGGATACATCGGAGCTATGTTCTGCAAACTTTCCTGAAGCCTGAGGCGTACTTTGCTCCAGTGACCCACCACAATCCTCTGCTTGGTGTCTTACCTAGTAGCTTCCAGGCCTCCCATCTCATCTCACTGGTGCTTCAGGCGGACCCTTCCCACTTCCTTGGCTTACAACAAACAATGGGTTCCCAGCTGTGAAACTCCACTTACAGCTTCCTTCTCTGTGGTCCTCATTGGTTGGTCCATAACCAATGGCATACACTGATGGCTAATACTCACTCTCTAGACACTGCATCAACATGATGCCCCAAAGACTGTGTAAAAGTATGCATTTGCCCATTTGCTTTCCTGCCATCTCCCTCCCAGACTGAGCTCTTTGGATCTGAGCCTCCTACCTAGAAAATTCTGAGCTGCGAGCAGTGGGGACAGCCGTCCCCACCCCCACGGAGAAAGTGGGTCGAAGTTAGCTTTCTCATAAACGGTGTTCAGATGGAAGAAAAGCAGCTGTCACAGCGGCCACGTCAATCTGAATGGCAAAAGGTTTGGGCAAAAACATATTTTATTGTTCTTGCTGTCAGAAGCATAAAGATTTAAGGGGCATGTGACTCGGTAATTGCTGTGGACCTTTTTTTTTTCCTTGACAATAAACATAAAACTTAAAACTGTATTAAAATCATTTGACAATTTTTATGCTCAAAGAGCCTGGAATGAATAATGGGTTTTTTTGCATCTAAAATGCACTCTCTCGTCAACCTATAAAACTGTCAGAAATAAATTCATCAAAAGTAGATTATATAATTAAAAGTCGCTATTTGTGTCTGCCCCAGTTGTTTGTTTGTCTCTTGCTCGCTCACTCGATCTCCACCCCCCCCCCCAATCTTTTAATTTTAGAAAGTTCCAGCTATACCCTCTTAAGCTGGGCCGCCCTATCTGGAAGAGGTGCCCAGATCTGGACACATTCCACAAATGCAGCCCTCCCGCTTTGGCAAGCCCCAGCCTGCACTGTCCTTTCCAGTTACCCCAGTGCACGACATGGCCTCTTCCAGCCCAAGCAGGCTGGGGTTAGAAGCACCCCAAACTAGAAGTGTTCCTCCTGACCCCACCCACAGAAGACAGTGTGACAGAAATTTCTAGAAATCTTCCATCTGCCACTTTCTCCTTCTGACTTGCCTGGAAAGTCGCATGCCCTTGTAGTGAGGTGGCCCTGTGTGAATTTTTTGGCCATCAGGATGAGCGGCAGCAGTGTGCACAGCTTCCAGGACAAACATGACAGGCAGATGCCAGTCTCAGACCTGCCAGCTTTTTCCTTGGAAGGTAGCTGAGATGCAGCTCTGGGGTGTGGAGACTCTTGAAGCCTGGACCACAGAGCTGTTACCTATAGGATTTGGTCTGAAGGGCCTCTGGAGCCAAGACAAGTCTACGGCAAGGTCTACGGCAAGGTCTACGGCAAGGTCTACGGCAAGCCACGCACACCCGAGTCTGCCCTGTTTTCAGAAGTTGCTGTTGCATGACATAGATGTGGTGAAGCCAACAGGTCAGGAAGTTGCCATTTGAAAGGGTAGTGTTTGTGTGACTGGGGATGTATCTCAGTTGGTAGCATGTTTGCTTAACTTCCCCAAAGCCCAGGGTTTGGTCCTCAGCACTGCAGTCACTGGTGTGGTGGAGCATGCATGCCTGTTATCCCAGCTCCTGGGGGTGTAAAGTCAAAAAGATCAAGAGTTCCAGGTCACCTTTGGCTACAGAATGAGTTTGTGATATGTGAGACACTGTTTCAAAATAAAAGACAGTTCAGGATACAGATCTCAGGAGGGATGGGCCAGGGACCAGGGAAGCAGACACAGGAAGCTAGACAACAGAGCTGCCATTGAAGGTACTGCCTTACGCAGGCTTTGTGCCCTTATGTTGTTGTATGTCCTAAAAACCTGTCCAGTCTGGTTTAGCACAACCATTTTGTCTCTCGGGGTCCAAAGTATATGTCTGGAAGGTAAGTGTGGGGAGGAGGTTTTGCCCCAACTGAGCCAGAGGAGTAGGGGAGAAGAGTTCATGTTTGACTTGGGCTGAGCAAGACTGGAGCCTCTCTACCTTCCCCACTGGGGTGGAGAGATAGCCCAGTCAGTGTAATGCAAGAGAATCTGAACTTGACCTACAGCCCCTTTGTATGAATCCTGTAATCCAGGCACTGATGACTGGAGCCCCAGGTCTTACTGACAGGTGTGACCAGGTAGTCTGGTTTAACAGTCACAGCCTAGGTTCCAGAGAGTGACCCTATCCAGCAACAAAACCCAAAGTGGATGGAACTGGAGGAGAGACACCTGAGGTTGACCTGCTTGGCCTGTGCATGCAGCCACACCACACACACACACACACACACACACACACACACACACACGCACTCACGCACGCACAAGTGTGTCCCCAGCAGAGTGGGTCACCTCTTAGGGATGGGCTTTTCTATGAGCCTTTCTTAGCGTGCTAAAGAAGTGTCTATTTTTATTTTGCCAAGAGAGGTTTTCCCACAAAATGGATGCTGAGTGTTATCAAATGCCTTTTTATCATCCATGCCTTTTCCCTTTTGGCCTATTAATATGATGAATTATATTAATAGAACTCTGAAAATAGAACTGTCCTTGCCTTCCAATAACACACCCCACCTGGCCATTGTGGGATATTCATTTAATATATCTCAGGATTCAATTTGCTAATCTTTTATTGAAGAGCTTACATCCATATTTGTAAGTAGGATTAGCCCACAGCCTTCCCTTTGGTGCTCTCCTTTGTCGGGTTTATTTAGCTTTGTCAATGAGTTAGAAGGACCCTTGCTTCTAGAACACTGTGGGGCAGGCACTCCCAAACTCTTCCCACCACAGCATCTAGGAATGTTCAACACACTTAAGAAACTCCCAGAACTTACAGAAGAGGAGAGGGGATTCACAGGAGTGGGATGTAAACTGAAGTCTGAAAGTGGGGGACAGAGGGGGTTGCAAGCATGATCTTTACAGCTGCCCAGGGAAGGGAGCAGAGGATGCTCACACTGCACAAGGACGAGGGGCAGGGGATGCTCACACTGCATAAGGACAAGGGGCAGGGGATGCTCACACTGCACAGAAACAGGGGCAGGGGATGCTCACACTGCACAAGGACAAGGGGCAGGGGATGCTCACACTGCACAAGGACGAGGGGCAGGGGATGCTCACATTGCATAAGGACAAGGGACAGGGGATGCTCACACTGCACAAGGATGATGGGCAGGGGATGCTCACACTGCACAAGGACAAGGGGCAGGGGATGCTCACACTGCACAGAAACGGGGCAGGGGATGCTCACACTGAACAAGGACAAGGGGCAGGGGATGCTCACACTGCACAAGGACAAGGGGCAGAGGATGCTCACACTGCACAAGGACAAGGGGCAGGGGATGCTCACACTGCACAAGGACGAGGGGCAGGGGATGCTCACACTGCACAGAAACAGGGACAGGGGATGCTCACACTGCACAGAAACAGGGGCAGAGGATGCTCACACTGCACAGAAACAGGGGCAGGGGTGCTCACACTGCACAGAAACAGGGGCAGAAGATGCTCACACTGCACGAGGATGAGGGGCAGGGGATGCTCACACTGCACAGAAACAGGGACAGGGGATGCTCACACTGCACAGAAACAGGGGCAGAGGATGCTCACACTGCACAGAAACAGGGACAGGGGATGCTCACACTGCACAGAAACAGGGGCAGGGGTGCTCACACTGCACAAGGACGAGGGGCAGGGGATGCTCACACTGCACAAGGACGAGGGGCAGGGGATGCTCACACCGCACAAGGACAAGGGACAGGGGATGCTCACACTGCACAGAAACAGGTCCAGAGGATGCTCACACTGCATGAGGACAAGGGGCAGAGGATGCTCACACTGCACAGAAACAGGGGCAGGGGATGCTCACACTGCACAAGGACAAGGGGCAGGGGATGCTCACACTGCACAAGGACAAGGGGCAGGGGTTAGACATGTGCTGGCTGAGGACTTTCATAAATGTAGCATGTATCTTGGTAAAGGGTAGATTTAGGAATGGGTGGGATTCTGCCTTTTGGAACAGGAAAGAGAAGAGGGAATAAAGAGAATGGGAGAGAAAGAGCATTCAAGGAGAAAGTTTCCAAAAACTGAATCAAAATATTAACCACATGCCAAAAGCCACACAATTAGCTCATTATTGGGGAGTTTGGGATCAAAACCACAAAGGGACACCACCCTGCTCCCATTATCACGGCTAGGGTTAAAAGGAAGAAGATAGAGGGTAGAGAGAGGGCTCCAGTTAACAGTACTGGTGGCTCCTCCAGTGGACCCAGGTTCAGTTCCCAGCACCCACATGGCGGCTCACAACCATCTGTACTCCAGTCTTAGTTCTGATGCCCTCTTCTGAACTCCTCAAACACCAGGCACACATGTGGTGCACATGCATGCATGAAGGCAAAACATGCATACACATGAAATTATCTAGAAACATTTTTTAAAAGAAGAACATGTCATTTTCTTGTTGTCTAATAAGGGGGTAAGAGAATGGACCCTGAGTCTTGCTTGTGGAAATGTAAATGGCTTAGCTACAGTATGGAGGTGCTTCAAAAAATTAAAAGTAGGATTATTATATTATCAAATAATCCACTTCTGGGTAAACATCTAAAAGAATGGGAACTGGATGAGATATCAGCACACTCACCTTCATAGCATCATTTTTCACCATAATCAAGAGGGGATAGCAATCCAAATATTCACCAAAGGACGTCTGGATAAACCAGACATGGAAAATATGGGAATAGTAGACCAGCCCTGAGGATGTTTTGCTAAGTGAAATAAGCCATCCACCAAAAGACCACGATTCACCCATCAAAGGGACTGAGGAAGTCCAAACCACGGGCAGGAAGTAAGCGGTGTTTTCTGTAGGCTGGGGCACAGAGTGGGGTTGTCTCACGGGACAGAGTTTCTAGACATGGAGGGTGCTGAGAGCGGTACCACCGTGGATGATCGATTTTATGGCATGTGTGCCTTAGGACAACAACACCCTGTGCAAGTTTACATGTGTATGTGTTCATGTGTGTTTACATGTGTGCACGTGAGTACAGAGGTCAGAGGTCCACACTGTATGCTCACACTTCAGTCAGTTGCCACCTTATCTTTTGAGGCAGGGTCACTCATTCACCCTGAATTCACTGATTAACCACACACACACACACACACACACACACACACACACACACACACAAATAAAAATAAACCTCGTAAGTATCAAAAACTTCAAAAAGCATGTAATACCAATTCCTGTTCATGGGAAGAAATACTTTTTAACAACAGCGCATGTAGAGAAGACATGGCAGCACTTCAGAATTCTTTGACAAATATTTGACTTAATGGTAGAATTTTAGCGCCTGAAATAATACAAATGTCCTTTAGGATAATTTCATTTAACAGAGTACTGGAAGTTTTAGACCACATAGTAAGATGCAAAAAATCAGCATAATTATAAAGTCCAAACAGAAAGGGGACATGTTAATATCTGCACGTGTGTGCTTTTCTTTACCTCTGAAAACTCAACAAAATCTGTGCGGAAACTAGCGATGCATTTAGGAAGGCTGAGTGAGATTGCTGGGCATTAAGACGAGAGCAAAGCCGAAGGGCCTCACTGTGTCTGTACTCTCCACCTTCTACATTGATTAGATGGTTTCTGATGCACGGGGTGGGGCTGGGGGGTCCTCAGGTGACAACCAGGTCTTCGCTAAAGCCCTCAGATGCATCAGATGATAGAGGTGATTATGTGATGATTATTAGCCTTTGGGTTCATGGGAGCTAGGGGGTCTGACTCTATATTCCAAAAGGACTAATGTAATAATATTCATGAGGATGTTAGGGCACACACGGGAGTGGGTAATACATGGCTATTTAGTAAGTATCGTAATTTGGCTTTGGACTTACAACATTCCAACTCACCACAACCCTTCACGTTCTCACGTTCTAACCAGTCAGTCAGTCTTATGGAATATGCGACTTTTCTTCCCTGGAAATTTCAGTTAATATATGAGTGTCCTTTGGACCTTCACAGGACTTATGATCAGACATTCTTCCTGAAGTTTGCTGCTGCTGCTGCTGTGACCACTGACTCCTGAGGCAGAAGTCTTCCCTCCAACCTCCCATTCCCACTGGTCCATCTCTGTGGGTTGACAGAACTTGGCCAGTTTTCCAGGTCCAGACAAGAAGGGCAAGACAGCTTGAGAAGGTGAACACCAGGTGTGAATGGAGTCACCTTGGAGACCACCTCTGGACATGTCTGTGAGGAAGCTTCTAGACTGAGGTGGAGAAGACCTATGAGCCAGAGCCCTTGCCTGAACACAGAGGAGAAACCAGTGTCCGTTTCGCCTATTGACTGAATACAATTGCAATCCTGTCACCATCTCCCCCACCACTATGGACTATGTCCCCTGGAACTGTAAGCTAAAATAATCCTGGCCTCCTGTAAGTTGCTTCTCATGGGGAATTTGAAGAGTCCAGCATGAGGGGATCATGAGTGCTATGTGGACCACTTCCTGTCTGAATCGAGAGCCTGGGATGTGCTCCTCTCTGTTTACCTGATCTGGCTGCCCAGCTGCACCAGCTCCCAGTGAGGCTGGGTCATCCCACTGAGCTGGACTCCACTGCAAGCTGAAGGCCAGGGAGGTGGCTGGCTGCATGGGATGCTTCTAGAAATTTCTCTGGCAGCCTATCTTACCTTTAGGCTCCGCCTCCTTTCCTGAGAGGTGAGTTCTGTGGGTTCCTGTGTGTGCTGAGGCCTCTGGTGTGCAGGAATCAATATGAGCTCTGGATTCAGACATATTTGCTTCAGACTCCAGCTTGGCTACTTTTAGCCCAGCATCTAGTTGTGGGACTCTCTAGGCCTTGGCTTCCTCTTGCTCAAAGAGGGGTCACTGACAGCCCCTTGTCCCAGGGCCATGAGAGAGGCTCACTACAGAGCAGGTACATGTCCTTTCCTGCCCAGGGAATGGTACATTAGCTGCAAAGTCATGGGACTCTCCAGAGACTGGGGGATGGCCCTTCTTGCACAGCGCTCTACTACACGGACTTCCAGCCTCCCCGCCCTGCATCTTCCTCCCACATTACAGGAAACTCACCTCGTTTCTAACACTGCTTTGCCTGTGTGGATGCCGGGCATGTCTCCATGCTCCCCGGATTTTACAGCCCTGTATGATTTCAGATGGAAAGCTAGGGGAGGAAGTCTCACACAGAAAGGCTCAGCTCAGTGCCTCGTCCTCAGCCTGACCCATCTGTCCCTCTGTCAGCTCAAGCAGGTCTCTCTCCTTGAGCTACTATCCACCCCAGGTGCTGATGTGAGACCACAATTTAGGAGAGAGAATGCTCTTCTTGCAGACCTATGCCAGAGCAGCAGGGCTACTCGACCCTTCTTCCTCCTAGGACAGCCAAGATGTCACCTAGACAGACTGAACAAAGCCCACCAACAAAGATGTAACCCACTACCCTCCTGGAGTGAGTAGGTGCCTCAGATGAGCCACCATGAGTCAGAGGAGAGCCAGGGCAAGCCACCTGGAACAGACAGGCCTCTGCCTGCTGAGCACCATCAAGCTAAGTGCTATGTGTTGCCCCTTCATCAGAACTATCCTATGAGCTGGGCTTTGTTACAATGGAGGCACAGAGAGGTGCTGCACCTGATTTAGGGTCACACAGCAATGAGCAGCTAGTCTGGCCTTCCCTGAGCTCACCAGATTGCCAGATGCAGGCAGACAGCCACAGGCATGCCAAATCTGCACCAGTGTGGGTGCTGAGGGGCCCAGGTCTCCAGGGAAGATGACCATCACCCTGAACTGACTGCTAGTCTCTCAACTTGGAGCCCAGGCAGCATCAGCCAGGACCTCCACAACCCTCTCCAGCTCACCTCACTGGGGGTCTTGCCGATTCCAAGGGACTCGCTTGGAATCCCTTGCAAGAGGTCACTGGTCTGAGCAGCAGTGTTTACCCAGTCAACCGTGAATTAACATGCTGAAAAAAATGCCAAGAGCTGTCAAATATTTACTTTTATTTGTGGAACCAAAATATTTTTATTTTTGGTGAGACCCAGAACAGATAAGGAGATGCTGGAATATTTGAACAGGGTGTGTAAAGTTTAAGCTGAATATTAAGTAGACAAGAGCAGGCCTCTGGGGCTCCAAGGCTGAGTCCACAAACTGAGGAGTGGTGAGGA
Source organism: Onychomys torridus (assembly GCF_903995425.1). Lineage (NCBI taxonomy): Eukaryota > Metazoa > Chordata > Mammalia > Rodentia > Cricetidae > Onychomys > Onychomys torridus. Next base: position 4,878,827 of record NC_050446.1, on the reverse strand, counting down.
GCCCTGAGTGCCAGGCAACAAACCCAAAACATGAAGGCCACCAACAAGCCAGGCAAGGACACCTGGGGATCAAGGTCATCCTCGCAGAGCCTCTCGCCACCCGCCTCGCTCCTCGGTGCCCTGTCACTGCCATGTCACTCTCCTCTCACCTCCACCACCACCATCTGGTGATCACCTCCGTCCTGTGTTGTGTACAGAACAACTGCCACATGCTGGACATTGACCTGTCACTGCAGTCAAGTCCCCTCTGCTCATGGGACTCACACTGAATCTGAAACCTATTAAGTGAGGAAATTAATTAATTAATTAAAGAGTTTCAGAGAGTGACAAATGCTATTAAGGAAATAAATCTCAGGGGCCGCGGGAGATGCTCAGTCAGGAAGTGCTCACCCACGAGCACAAGGGCCTGGGCTTAAGCCCTAGAACCCCTGTCTTGAAACAGGCAGGCTTGGGGTGTGCTTGCCCCAAAGCCGCAGAGTCCTAAGGAGTCCCTGACTCAGACCCAGACATCAGAAGGACCACAGGGTGATGAGAGTCTGTGGCCTCTTTCCAAGTCTGTTCCTCCCACACACACCATTACCACCCACACACCCAAGATCTGGTCCCTAGGCTGTTCCTGCTCCTCATGTGCTGCCTGCCTTCCAGGTTCCCCATCCCGTTCCCATGCACAGTACCTCATGTTCCCCCACACAGTAAGCTTTTCTCACTCTAATTTTCCTTTTAAATAACCTTATATTCTGCTTTTAAATAATTATTCTTTCCCAATTTCATGTACGTTTACCATGTGCATTGATCATTCTCACTACCCTCTCTTATCTTCTTCTCCAGAACAAGTCCCCTTCTACGTTCATGCCGTGTGTGTGTGTGTGTGTGTGTGTGTGTGTGTGTGTGTGCATGAGTGTGAACATGCATGTGCCATGGCCTGTGTGGAAGTCAAAAAACAACCCCAGGTGTCCTTGCCATCCATGGTATGTGTCCCAGGCTATGGGGTCTGGGAACTCCCAGCAACTCTCCTGCCTCACCATGAGGGAGCTAGGATTGCAGACACACACACTCCTGCTTCTGGATGAATAAGGGACCTGGGGATCCAAACTCTGGTTTTCATAGTTGTGCAACAATCCCTTCCCACAGGCCCCATTTCCCTTTACACTCAGCTCATGGTACAGGCCACCCATGTTCAGGGGACGTCTCCTGACCTCAGTTAATCTCTCGGGAAGCATTCTCACAGATGCACCCAAAGATGTGTCTCCTGGGTGACCCTCACTCCAGTCAAACTGGCAATGAGCACTGGGGGAGAGCTGGCAGCGTGTCTGGAGCCTTGCCCTCCATCCAGCACTGCAAAAAAATTTGACTTTTTTTTTTTTTTTTTAATATGTAGGGTGAGTTGACACAGTCCTTGACCTTGGCCTGTGGAAAATGAGATGAAAGCCAAGCTGAAACTCAGAAGTTAAAGAACCGGTAAGGTCCCTCGGCCTCAGCCTCTGGTGGAAGAGAACAGAGACAGACTGCTCTGTTGAACATTTTCCCACTGCTCAACATGTGACTGTAACAGCATGCGGGAGGATTGTCATCAGACAACGACGTTGTGACACGTAAACATCTGGAGCCCACTGGACTTTAGACCCTGAATTCTTACTTACTGAAAAATATCAGTAAAACCAGCAAACAAAAAATACCTCCCCAGCACTTCATGTGTGCGCGCCAGCGGCTCCTAGAGTAAATGCTTAGCCAGCATTAATTTATGCGTGTACTGTGAATCCTATAGACTTAGTTTTCTTGGTCCTTTAAAATTAGTATTCTCAAGATCTAATAAATACCTGTATCTGTTCTCTGGTGGTTTTTTTAACTTCATTTATCATGCAGATAAGGTTATTCTGAGATGAAGTATCAGGTGTATCTAAACTTTTTTTTTTTTTTCTGTAACTAATCAATTCACTTCAGTAGCATGGGTCGCTCACCAGCCAATGGTGGCTTTGTGGGCAAACTTCCTCTACACATTAATTTTTATATAAAATATCATCCATTCCTAGGCATTTGACTCCTTTTGTGTTTTATTTTTGTGCACGCATGTGCATGGGTGTGTCAGTTGTACACTACTGTGCACACAGCCACAGAGGCCAGAGGTTCGTGTCATATGACTTCCTCAATGTCGCTCTACCTTAAAAAAAAAAAAAGATTGTGGACTGGAGAACTGGCTTAGCAGACAACTTGAGAGTACCAGTTCTCTCCTCCTACCCTGGGGTCCCAGGTCCCAGATCATCATACTTGGCAGCAAGCACCTTTATCCACCAAGCCATCTCATTGGTCATTTGGCTTACTTTTGAGACAGAATTTCCCACTGGACCTGGAGCTCACTGACTGACCAGATTGGCTGACCTGGGAACCTCCTGTCTCCTTCCAGAGCTGGCATTACAGGCACACATCATCATGCCTGGCTTTTTACCAGTGTGCTGAGGATTTGAACTCAGGTCCTCGTGATTGGCAGCAAGCACTTTACTCTCTGAGGCATCTTCGTGCCCCTAGGCATTGATTGGTTGTTCTCGTCTTTCCAGTTCTTGTTACCCTATAAGTAGGATGGTGGTAGACCAGTGGCCTCCTTTTCTAGGCTGTCCTTTGCTATTCCAATGGACATCCCTCCAGGATGAACTTCAGACGTGTCAAGTTCTCTTTGTGGGGTGTTTGATGCCACATTAGATCTGCAAATTAACCGCGGAGGCGGCCTGATGTCTTTACAGGACCTCCACACTCCTGTGAAGAAACGCAGAACCTTCTCCATTTATTCTGTCTCCTTTTATTTCACCAATAAAATTTTGTGGTTGTCTTTATATGGGTCACACCCATTTCTCATTAAGTTTATTCTAAGTATTTCCCCATTGCGTTGGTGAGCTGCCTCCCTTTCTTCCGCACAGTGGCGGGAAGAGCTGCACATATGGATCACAGGACACCATTGCTTGTTCTCTGAACTGCTGCTCTGTATCTTTGGCGCCAAATCACATAGACTGTGAATACTCATTGTCACATTGGCATCTGATGAGCCCCACGGCAGGCCTGTGTTGGGTCTCAGGGAACTGAGTCGGTCCTTTGGCTAAACCTGCCTCAGCTTGGTGGAATTAGAACTTGCTCCATCCACCTCCCAATGAGCCTGACTCACAGGGCAGATGCCACCTTTCAACTCTTCATAGACCTGAGGTGCCCTCACTTTCTGCTAGTCACTCAGCAATCATCAAATACCCAGGATATGTCTGGCTTCTTGGCCAAGCTATTTCCTTAATGTCTTTAGTGGTCAAACATTGGGTGTGTGGATGTAATCGACTGGGGAAGTTAAGAGAGTCCTGAGATTGCACAATCAGAATCTGGGACATCTGGGATTTGCACCATGTTTGTCTTCTGTGTCCTGATGTCTCACTGTCTCCCGTTCATTACAAAAAACCCCATGAACGCATGCCTCATGGGCCTCTAGAGTTTACTCCATCCCCCTGGGCATTCTAAGTTCTTCCCAGTACCACTGCTGGCTCTGCCCTCTCAATTTGGTTCCCTTGTCCCAGAGTGAGGCTCTCTGTGCCTTCCACCCATGCCCCCCATTTCTGGGAGTGACTACATAGCGACCTTCCTGGAAGAGAATGTTCTTATGAATCTAGGCTCCCCCAACTAAATCTTTACCTGGAATTTTCCCTGCAGAGAGCAATCGCAGCAAAGGTTCCTGAGTAGGGTGCTCAGGCAGCAGTCTCAGGAGTGGGAGCCTTGAAAAGGTGGGGCCTGAGCTGGGTGATGGTCGCACATGCCTTTAATTCCAGCACTTGGAAGGCAGAGGGAGGCAAATCTGTGAGTCCAAGAGAACATGGACTACAAAGCAAGTTCCAGGACAGGTGGGGCTATTACACAGAGAAACCCTGTCTTGAAAAACAAGAAAAGGCAAACCACCCACCCAAACAAACAAAAAACAAAACAAACAAACAAAAAAGAGGTGGGTCCTGTTCGGACACCTGTAGGTCATGGGAGAATTAGCCCGATTCTCCTGGGATCCCAGGTGAGACTTTAGGGACAAGGAACACAAGGTTATGGTTTACAAGTGACGTGTTTGTGTGTCAAGGTGATGAGGCATGCTAGTCAGCTTTGTCAACTCGACACAGTTAGAGTCCCCTGGGAAGAGTCTACATTGGGTTGGCTGTGGGTATGTCTGTGGGAGCAGTCTCAATTAGGAATTGATATGGGAAGACCCAGCCTACAGTGGGTGGCACCTAGGCAGGGAACCCTGAGCTATTTGAGAGTTGAATGAAGTGAAGGCAGACCCAAGAAAGAACCCCAAGAGCAGGGAGGGAAGGGCTGTGGCCTCTGCTGACAGCCAGGGAGAAAGGGGTGACAAACCCCTGGTCCAGCAGCTGTGAGTGATTCTGTACCATCAGGGATCCAGTGGGTTTCGTTGTCTGACTGATTTCAAAGGTTCAGCATAGAATGAGTAAAGGCTGGACCAGGCATGTCCTAGAAGAGTGGGAGCCACCACTGTCCCCCATCTTTCCATCTTTCTACACCCCGCTAGCAGGGTTGGTCTGGCGATTGCTATCTTCAGTTTATCTTCTCCATAGAGACTGCCCCTGGGGACTCACTCTATAGACGGGGTTGTCTTCTCCATAGAGACTGCCCCTGGGGACTCACTCTATAGACGGGGTTGTCTTCTCCCATAGAGACTGCCCCTGGGGACTCACTCTATAGACGGGGTTGTCTTCTCCATAGAGACTGCCCCTGGGGACTCACTCTATAGACGGGGTTGTCTTCTCCCATAGAGACTGCCCCTGGGGACTCACTCTATAGACGGGGACAGTGAGGAACCAGAGCTAGAAGAGCAGAGTCCCTCAGGTGGGGTGACAAGGTGAGCAGAGAAACAGAGGGCAAGCATGGCCCTTTGCTACCCTACATGGTTAGGCCAGTTGCCAGTGTCTTAGCACCTAACTCCTTCCCATCCATCTGTCTATCCGTCCAACCATCCATCCATCCATCCATCTATCCCACAAATATTTGCTGAGTGCTGACCAAGAGCACTCCAGCACAGAGAACCTAGAAGAGAATCCTGAGTCCAAGCTCACAAGTTTTGTTTTAGGAAAAACAGAGCCCAAAGCTAAAAGAACAAAAAAAGAGTGTTTTAGGGACCTTAGCTCAGTTGTTAATGTGCTTACCACACAGGCATGAGGACCTGAGTTCAAGCCCCAGAACCCGGATAAAAGATGAGCATGGCAGTACACACCTGTAATCCCAGCACTGAGGAGAGAGAGGCAAGTAGATCCCTGAGGCTCACTGGTCAGACAGTCTAAGGAAGTCAGTGGATCCCAGATCCCAGTGAGAACATCCATCCTAAAAGCAAGGTAGGACTGGAGTAGATGGCTCAGTGGTTAAGAGTTCTTGATCTTGCAGAGGACCCAGGTTCAGTTCTCAGTACTCACACCCTGAGTACTACCACCTGTTTCTCAGTTCAGAGGGATCCGACACCCTCTTCTGGCCTGTGAGGGTAATGCATGCATATGGTGCACCAACAAAGCTATAGGCAAAACACCCATGTATATGATGTAAAAATCAATAAAGCCAAAAACCAGAAAGCAAGGTGATCTCTACATGCACAAAGGTGCACTTGTGCACACACACACACACACACACACACACACACACACACACACACACACACACCATATACAGGGTGAGCTGCCTATACTGCTGTTCACGTTTTCTTCACAAGGTACATGGCTCTGAAAAACACTGTGATCCAACCCAGGGCCCACTCTTCCAAAGTGTTCAGAGACAATTGCATTAACTTATTACCTTCATCACCTGTCGTGAATATGAGCAACTGTGTTTTACCTGGATATTCTTAGCCAAGAAGGAAATTTTAAAAAAAGAAAAAAATAATAAAAGGGAAGAAGAAGAATGAAATTCAGGTCAGACCCAAAAAAGGAAAGACCTTGGGTTGCCCTGTTCTTAAAAGCTCTTAAAAGGAATTGAATTAGAACTGAGACACACATACAAAAAAAATTGGCCCGTGAATCCAACTCCCACCGACACCAAGTTAGAAAAAAAAATAGCTGAAAGAAAAGTATGTAACCCGTCAATCAAGACATGATGGTTTTATTCTTTTAAAATGAGAAGCCTTTTGTTTTAAGAGGAGCAGGCTGGTAATTTAGAGCACAGAGGCGGCGTCAGGGTGAAGATCTTTCATATCTGCAGACAGGAGGGACCAGGCTGCCGATGGAGAAGTTGAGGTTGCATAATGAGCTTGGGGTCCGGAGGTTCCCTTTCCGAAGAGAAGCCTGGGATCTCTGCAGCTCTGATTGATGGAACTACGGGTCGGTGAGAGCCAGGGAGGTATAATCTCGCTTTTGTTGGTAATCAAAGGCGGCTGGCTGAGACTCCATCTTTTCCTTCTGATTCCTGTGTATGAATCTGAGGCGCTCAGATGAAATGTGTTGCGTTACACCAGTGCCAATAAGTCACACTATCTGTGTTGTGACACACCGAATATTACTAATTGTCAATCAAGAACCACAAGTCCTGTCAAGGTGCTCCCTTCTCGACGGGCTGGTTCAAACCTGAAGTGATTTTTAATCAAGTGTTAATAGCGCGGCACCTGTCAGTGGACGGTGGGTATCAGGCAATCAGAAAAAGCGAATGGATGACATGGCAAATTTTAATGTTTTCATTTTCCACTCTTCCCAATTATTGGTGGGATTTCTGTCAGCCTGAATAGTGCACTGACATTGCTGGGGAACACCACCACACAGAACACAGGAGACAGCTGACAGGGCTCTGGAGGTGCCAGGCTATGCATCCAGCCCTGCCAGGGTGACCTGCACCTGCTTCGGGAGGCCCAGGGACTCTGCACTGCCCAGGGCAGGGGACTTTGGGTCTGGGGCAGTGGATGCATCTGGGTACTAGGAGACCCGGTGTTTGGTTCCATTGAGGCAGAAGACATCAGAGGTGGGGGTGATGGAGCAGAGAACTGGGTCAAAGTCAAGGGTAGGCTGGTCCACCAGAGAGCCACACACATTATGGACACCTTGGATCATGGGGCTGCAACTGGATTTCCCTTTTTGCCACATTGCCAGAGAACCTAGGAGGGGAGGGGAGGAAGGAATGCAGGAAGGCAGCAGGAAGACATGAGTGAAGGACAAAGAAAAAGGCAGGAAGAAGGGGTGGCACTGACTTTGTGCATGGGGTGGCATGGCTTTGTCCCCTCCTGAGCCAGCCCTGGTAGGACCTGCTAGGCACTCAGGAGCAAATTACAGAGGGTTTGGTTTTTAACTCCATGGCACCACGGGCTGTGTCTTTCTTCTTGCCTTCTGGAGCAGTCGCTCTCAATGATGCTGTGACCCTTTAATACAGTTCCTCAGGATGTGCTCACCACTGACCATAAAGTTAGTTTTGTTGCTACTTCATTACTGTAATTTTCCTACTGTTAGGAATCATAATGTAAATATCTGTGTTTCCTGAGGGTCCTAGGCAACCTGTGACCCACAGGTTGAGACCCACTGCTCTAGAGCTCAGATCCAGATGGGCAGCTGGTGAGTGTCTAATTCACTTCTTACCCGCTGCCCACAGCCCTGGCACTGACCACACCCCTAGCAATGGGACATGGTACTACACTACAGCTCTGGTTGATAGGCTGGAATAGTTACTTTCCTTGCCATTTTGACCAGGTATTTGACAAGATGCCACTCAAGGGCAGGAGGGTTGGCTCAGCTGTAGGACAGTCCATCAAGGAGGGGTTAGGGAGGGCTGCAGGCTCATGAGGCCACTTGTTGGCCTATCCACGGACCAGGAAGCCAGGAGAGGACAGGAGACAGGGCTGGAATATTAGCCTTAGGGTTCACCCCTCCAGAGATCCACTTCTTTCAGCCAACCCCCCGCCCCAACACCAAAGGTTCTAAACTTCCACAAACAGAGTCACCAACTGGGGACAAGTGTTCAAACATATGAACCTGTAGGGGACGTTTTATGTCCAAATCAACCTAGGGCCTCCCTGTAACGTCTCCCCTGGCTCTCAGCGGAACAGGTGCAGCAGTTACTGGGTGTCCCATGAACATGGGTTATATCTGAGGTGGCTCTGCATAGACACGTTCACCAAGCAGGCTCATCTTACCCCATGAAGTTTCTCTGTATTACTAGATGATGCTCACCACTGGCTCCCTCTGATCCCTCCTCCTTGCTCTCCTCTATGGAGCCAACGTCTCAGCTCCATTGGAGTCCATCTCCTCTGTGTAAGCATCCTCAGGCACAGCCACACCTGCCCAACACCACCTATGTGACTGTGGCAATCTTATCCACACATACATTTGCTCAACACGTGAGAGTACCTCACCCTGGTGGCTCCTCTGAGCTCTGTTAATTCTCTAAGTGCTCATCATCTGTTTGTTACTTGGATGTCCAGTAGGCACCAAAAGTCAATTCAGTCCTCAAAGAATAGTTTGTATGCTATGCCTACAATGTGCTCCTTTGGAGGGGGGTTCCCATTTTGGTGAAGAGCATCATCATTGTCCCTTTCAGATGGTCATCAGAAATATAAGAGGCCTGAGAGAAAGCAAACAAGGTCTTGGTACAAGGTCATGGCACCTAGTTCCATGGGCACCAGCCAATCACCAGATCCCTCTGTAGCCATCTGAGTGCCAGCTTTTCCATGCTAATAAGAGTAAATTTACCCATTTCTGACTTTACAGCACATGGGGAGACTTGGTCATCAGTATCCTGACCTCACTCAGGGTGGGACTCAAGACCTGGCCCAAGAAATGAATAAGCTTTGAGCAACAGTCAGAAGCATTTCTGAATCACCATGGTTGCTCAGTCCTCTTTCCCCAAAGCCTGATTGATTGCCATGGGGAATCTGAGGCTGACTTAACCCTCTAGTCTCTTATTAAAACAAAACCAGGATTTTGCTGCTAATAACTCAGTAGAAAGGACATTTGATGTGCTAACTTGATGGCCTTGGTTGGATCCCCCTGGAATCCATGTAAAAATGGAAGGAAAGGACCAACTCCCAGAGGTTGTCATCTGACCTCCAAACATGTGTGCTATGACATGTGTGTGTACCTATCCCCTGATTCAGGTTACACACACACACACACACACACACACACACACACACACACTTTTTTTTTTTAAAAAAGGCCAGTGTATCAGGTATCCAGTGCTGTGTAACAAAAGTCCCGAACACATTATCACTTACAGCAACACCTGAAATTTCTGAGGATTAAGAATCTAGGGGTGGCTTGACTGAGTGATGCAGGTTCTTGTCCCTCAGATGGCCTCCAATTATAGGTGGGGCTGCTAGAGACTTGGCAGGGGAGCATCCAGCCCTGCTGGTATAGTCAGCTCCAGTTCCTCACTGGGGACCTCACACAGCTTGCTTGACTGTCCTTATTTCAGAGCACCTGGCATCCCAGGACAGGAGAAAAGAGAGGGAGCAGTCAGGACAGAAGCCATGTAGCTGTAGAGTTTTTCTGGAAAATGCCATGCCATTATTTCTAGATATTCTTTAAGGCATATAGAATGGTGTAACATTAAGAAGAGTGAATCCTGGGAGGCAGGGTTACTGGAGGTCACTTTAGAGGCTGGCTACCATCTCTCTGTGATGTTTGATCATTTATAGAATATATATAAGCACAAACTAGAAAGGAAGGCATCTATACCATGTAAGGGCAGGGAGGGAGAAAACTGTGATATGATGGACAGGCATGCCACCAACCTACTGCATGGTCCAGAGCTAGACTCTGCCATGCCTGACCTCAGTGACACCATGTGGACAATGGAGTGAATAAGGTGCAGCCTGAGGCTCTGTGTTCCCATGAATCTCAGGACCCCAGAACTGCAGCTCCCACACTTTATCCCTACATGTCACCTGATAAGCAGCATCAGAGAGGGAGGAAGGGCTGAGGGGGAATGCTTGAAGTTCTTCCTGCCCCTGCCCAGACTCCTCCCAGTTAGCTCACCAAGTCCTCCCCTGGGGAACCTTCATTCTTGAACTCTGAACTTTAGACTGAAGAGGGCATGGTCCCGAGAAAGGGTCTGGAAAATGTGGGAGTAGCCCCGGTCACCCCCGGAAGTTTCCCGCACACACACACTACACAAGTCCACAGTGACATGTGGACCGAGGCACACACAGCCTCACAGGTCCCATGGGGACACCATGCTGCAGCAGGCTGGGGTGACTGGGTCCCTTTACAGTCAAGTTCAGGGATCCACCCAAAGGGGTATGCTTTACAAAGCTGGAAAGTGAAAGACATCCTTCACAAGAGTCAATGTGTTCGCTGTCATGGGGACAGCCAGTGTGGAGGGCGCCTTACCTACAGCTGGCAGCCCAGGTTGGTCTTTCTGGGCGTCCCCCATGCACCTCCCTTCATCTTTTTAGAGGCCTCTGCACCCATGCAGGTCTGAAGTATGGGCTGCAGGTGACAATACTTCACCAACTCAGTCACAGCCCTGCCACCCTCTGAGCCCACGTGGTTTCACCAGGGGCTCCTGCTGCAGAAGGAACCCGAGCTGTGCGCTCAGGGGCCTTGTCTGTCACAGCCACCCTAGCAGAAGACACAGTGGCCCCTCTGAAGAGACTTTCTGGGCATGCAGTTGAACTCATGCTCCTGCTGCCCAGCTGACAGAGTGTCAGTGAGCTGGGAAAAGTTCACAGACAGGGTCCTCCCAGACACAGGCGGGGACCAGGTTACCCAGCTGTGTTCTCTGGGCTTTCTCTAGATCCATGAACGCTACACTCAGGGTGTCCCTCCTAGCACACTATGACCCTGTAGGTCCCTCCATGGCCCTTGGCCCCACAATATAGCTAAGTCAGGCTGTCATCTCTGAAGAGACTTGGGGACAAAATGGCCGAGAAGTAAACACAGGTGGCAGGGAGCATGGACTAAAACAAATCACTGAATGGCAGCTCTCTATTCTTAAACTAAACTCAAAGGCTGCTCAAGGGCTTTCCTCCTGTACCAGCATATCTCCAAGATGAGACACACACACACACACACACACACACACACACACACACACACACACACTGAGGCTCAGCCCCTCCAATCCAGTGGGTTCCCTAGTGCCTGGGCAGCCATCACCCTAAGAGATGTCCTGTCTCCCCAGCCAGGTACCACCTCTGCCCTGCCTAGTACAGGCCATGATAGGAATCAAGCCTCTTTCATTCAAGGAAGCAATGTTGGTTCAGTCTTTTGGGTTAAGAGAAAGGTGTGCTACAGAGCTGGAGATAAGAATTTTTTTTCACTTTTTAAAGATTTGATTTTATTTAGGTGTGCGTGTGTGTGTGTGTGTGTGTGTGTGTGTGTGTGTGTGTGTGTGTGATGTGTATGGGTGCCTGCAGAGGTCAGAAGAGAGCACTGGTTCCCCAGGGGCTGGAGTTACAGGCAGTTGTGAGTTGTCTGATCTGAGTTGGTTTTGGGGACCAAACTTGGGTCCTCTGTAAGAACAGCAAGAGCTCTTAACCACTGAGCCTTCCCTCCAGCCCCCAAATAAAGTTTTAAGGGTTTAAGTTTTAATATTAAATAAAGGTGATGCAAACTCAAAAAGACAAAACCACATTTTCTCCCTCATATGTGGACCCTCATGTACAGTATACACGTATATGTGCAAACAAGTATAAGTGTGGATCCTAGTGTACAGTGAATATACATGTATATACGTATATGTGCAAACAGGTGTAAGTGTGGGTGCAGTGTATAGTGAATATACATGTATATATGCAAACAGGTGTAAGTGTGGGTGCAGTGTAATGTCTAGAAAGGAGACCAAGAGAGCATAATACTAGGCAGTAAAGAGAGATGGGTATTGTGCAAAAGGACACCTGGAATACAAAGGAGGAAAAGAATCTGGGTAGAGGGCCACAAAGAGGGAACAGGAGAGAGACAGGTAGGAGATGGAGAACCATAAAAAAATACTTGGCTTAAAAAACTGTCGTAAAGTTATCTGTGGGGTTTTGAACGAGAATGGCCTTCACAGGCTCTTGTGTTTGAATGTTCGGTCCCCAGTCAATGAAACTGTATAGGAAGGATTAGGGGGCATGGCCTTGTTGGAGGGGTGTGTCATTGGGAGTGGGCTTTGAGGTTTCAAATGCCCACGTCAGGCCCAGTGTGTGTGTGTGTGTGCATGTGTGTGCTGCCTACAGGATACAAAGCTCTTGGCTACTGCTCTGGTGTCATGCCTGTCTGTTTCCGGTCATGGTGAGCATGACTAACCTCTGAAATGGTAAGTGAGCCACCTAGTAAATGCTTTCATTTTTAAGAGTTGCCTTGATCATGTGGTCTCTTCACAGCAATAGAACACCAAGACAGTACCTAACGTATTATATTCTGATTTTAAATAAATCAATGAGTTTAGGTTTCCAGGTGGTTGAGAACTGGGTCAGTTGTAAAGTGATATAGCAAGCAGAAGGACTCGGGTAGGCTCCCAGAACCCACACTAAAAGCTGAGCACACACTGCTAGAGGGCTCAGTGGATAAAGAGGTGTTTACCACTAAGCCCAGGGACCTTAGTTCAACACCCAGGAACCACATGGTAGAAGGTGAGAGCCATCATTGCAGGCCTGACCTCCACACATGCACTGTGGCACACATGTACACACACAAATTTATACATATTAGAGCAAGTGTGATGACACACGCTTGTAGTCCCAGTACTGGAAAAGCATAGACAGGCAGATCCCTGGTGCTCACTGGCCAGCTAGCCTCCTTGCCTAATCAATGAGCTCCAAGCCAATGAGAAATAGTTTCTCAAACACCGAGGTGAGAGTTAGAGAAACAGCTCAGTGGTTAAGAGGGCTTACTCCTCTGGCAGAGGTGACTTTGGTTCCCAGCATCTACTTCAGGCTGCTCATAGCAACTTATAACTCCAGATCCAGGAAAGTCAACCACTTCTGGCCTCTGCAGGCAACTGCACACACATGGTGCATATAAACTTACACAGCATACACATACATACATGAAAAAAAAACAAATTGGAAGGCTCTTTGGCCTCCATATAAGTGTGCATGCACGTGTACCAACACACACACACACACACACACACACACACACACACACACACACACACACACGTGCATGCACGCACACTCTCCAGGGATATCTCATAGACTCCCCAATGCTTTCCAGAAGGACCTGGACCCAGAAACGAGGCTGTTCCAGTCTCCTGGAGAGTCTGTCCTCCTACCTCCTACAGACCATCTTCCTGCTTCTCCCGGTCACATGAAGGAAGACAGGGGTCCCACTTGTCAGGAGTGTCCTCATTACACAAAAGGGTCCATCATCATAATTAGTCTTCCTTTGGTCCAGTTCTTCATTATCAGGAGAGTCTGGCTGGAGGCAGAACCAAGCGACATCCACATATCTCAGAGCACAGGTCTCAGACAAAGTTGACCACTGAATGTTGAAGATTCATGTTCAAGCTGGTCAACATCGCACTCACCATGCAGTGCCATCACACAGGGGGTTGAGACAAGAACACTGCATGTCCAAGGGCAGCCCGAGTTACATAGTAAACTCTTGCCTCAGAGAGAAGGGAGGAGACTCCAGCATCAGCCCAGCTGGAACAGACCTAGGCTACCACATGGTCAACATGCACTGTGGGAGAGAAACATCTACAGGCATGGACAGCTGTCCCATTGCAAGGCACCTTCCAGCTCCATCCCTTGGCAGCCATGAGAAGATGGGGTCCCTTTAAGCACCAGTGACACAGGACAGAGATGGAAGCTGGAGGAAGCTTAAGTTACACAGATGACACTAGAAGAGAAGTGTGACCCGTACAAGATCACAGATGATGCTCTGCTTGGGGAGGATGAGGTCTGCCTTCCTCTCTCAGCCTGGCACTCTGCTCACTGACAGATGAGCTGGCCCAGCTAGAAAGATCCTGTGTGACAACAAAGAGCTAAGAATGTTTGTCAGAGGCCACCAAGGATCGCTGGAGGCAAACTAACACTATGTATCTCAGCTGAGATGTGGGAGCAGATTTCCCACTCCAGAGAGGAGGGAACTGAGGAGGACACACGGCTCTCTGTGACTGTTGATCCCAGAATGAGCTCTGCCTTTCCCCTGAAAGCCACGAGGCTAAGCGGGGGACCCAGTTTCAGAGGAGAGGAGCCCAGATTCTTAGGAGGGAGACCAAGGTTCACAGAAAAAGGGACTCAAATTTACAGGAGGGGAACTGAAATTTGCAGAAGGGAGAACTAGATTTATGGGAGAAGGGACCCAGATTTGCACCATAGAGGACCTAGGTGCACATAAAATGGAACATGTATACACATGTACACACACACACACACACACACACACACACACACACACACACACACAGAGTGTAGAAGTTCATTAGGACTCTTGAAAGCTCTGAGAAGATACACTCCACTTAGAACAGAAAACTTACCCCTTTTCTCTAAACCCCAAATCACACAGTTGGGAAATTGACCACACTCAGAAAACCAGCGGCAGACTGGAACCCCTGCATGGAGTGATGATAACAGCCATCTCAGAGCTGTCTGGAGAACTGACCTGCTAGCCCCTCCTCTGATGCTCATGGACCCTGAGAGTCACCCTGTGGTCTACACAACCCACCATGTTTGGGGGAGTGTCTTGGTTGGTCTGAGAAGCAGGTTGGCACTGGGTGTTGTCTGGTGGAGACAAAGGACACAGGTCACCCCAGGTTGCCTGCAGGTCAGTCTCTTGCTCTTACTTCCTGTAGCCCTTCTTCTTGGAAGCAGCCCAACCTCACCCGAACAATGTCATGAATATTCCCTCCTTGATGAACTTCAAGTCTTTTAATGACTCTTCATAAAGGAACAGTGGGGCCAAAAGTTGAGCAAAGGAGATGATTAAAGTACCTTATTAAAAGCAGCCTTGTAGAATTCTCCACATGAAAGCAAGCACCATTATGAGGCCTTATCCTTATAAATGACGCTTCGCTTTCTCGAACATGCCGAAACCTGATTAGAGTGACAGGCGCTGACTGATACTGCAAACCTGTTAATAACATGAAAATTAGAAGAGGCTCATGCAAAGAAGGGAGATTAATTTAGCCGGAGTACATCTCGCGCAAATTGCAAAGTTGTGAATATGTTCTCAGATAATGAGCCTTCGCAGTCATCAGCTCGCTTGTCATCTTCTGTAATTAATGTTAAGGAAGACGCCTTCCTGATGGTTCGAATTACTCATATACCAAGAAAATTTCTTCAGAGAAATAATTTACATTTATTATCATCGGTCTGTTTGTGTGGTTTATTTCGTGCCCGCGTAATTTATTGCAGGGCCGTTCGCCTTGCCTTGATTAGTCGCTCGTCAGGACGGGATGTAATTTTTTTCTTCTTGATGGCGACATCTAACACTTGACAGTGGTGGAACACTCCTTGTCTCTGAATGTTTTTCCCCCACTTAAATAAACTTTGGGGCTGAGTTCCTCTAGGGTTGTCTCTCTAGTTAAGATGAGGTATTGGCATAACTGTTGGCCGGCATGCCTCCGGAGACAATAGGAATTTCCTGTTGAGCACCTGGGAAGGTTCTAGGTCACCTATCCCACCGCTAGGGTTGAGGCTGTGGTGTAAGAGTTCGTTCTACCCTCTTTGAAGCCTCTGCTGCTGGATGGAGTGTTTGCTGTCTGTCTCCTCACCTCTCCATGAATTCTCTCCTCTCTCAGGCCATCTGCTAGGAGAAACCTCACATCTGCTTATTTCTCCATCCCTAGTTATATATTCCAGTCCTAGGGTGCAAACACATCCTCTCCATCTTGACACTCAGCCCCTGACAGCACAGTGCTCTGGGGGCAGGTGTCCACTAAGTTCATGTCCC
Organism: Onychomys torridus; assembly: GCF_903995425.1. Lineage (NCBI taxonomy): Eukaryota > Metazoa > Chordata > Mammalia > Rodentia > Cricetidae > Onychomys > Onychomys torridus. The sequence continues at coordinate 4,863,015 of NC_050446.1, read as the reverse complement.
CATCACCCACACTATGGATCCCCTTCAGGTCCTACCAAAGTCTAGAATGCCCAGGAGGGAGGGCTACCATGGCAGAACAAGACTAAAACAGATCTGTCCATCTCAACATGACACCTTGAGCTACTCTTGGCCCTGGGTCCACACGGTCCGTCTTCTGACTACCTCAAGGAGCATCTAAATCAGCCCTCCCCATTTCCCCTGTCTGTCTTGCATGGAACTCAAAAAAAAAAAAAAAGTCCTCCTGGGTGCTCACAGTGTACCACCCAGCGTATCCCACAAACATTCACCATCATTGATAACAGATACTCCTGGAGACTGCTCTGTTTAGAAGGACCTATGCCTCAGGAGGGTCTAGTAACTCATGAAACACCACCATCTCTGCTCTGGAGAGTAATCATGGCTGTGGGCTGCAGTGACAGGCCATGAGTTTAAACATGAGCAGAGCCATCTTCTGGGAGACAGGTGTGCGTATAATACCCACATATAGGTGACTAAGTTGAGACTCAGAGAGTTTAACATACTTGCCTCTCTGTCCCATAGCCAGGACGCCTCACGGGTGAGTCGGACCCATTCAAGCCCCATGCCTACCTCCTCCACTGCTCCAGTGTCTCTCCAGAAACTCAGTCCCTGCCCCTGCCTGCTGTCCTTTCCCTTCTCTAGTGCCCTATATGTCCTGTTTCCCTCCCTAGGCCTGAACTTGAAAAACACCCTTCCATTCTCCCCAGCAGGGGCATCCAGGCTGTGAAAGGCACAAACAGCTGTAGCTGGTGTGAGCCACTGACCCTTGCTCTGCAAATGAGTCAGATGACACAGATCAGGATTCACAGACAGAGATAATGATCTGTTTTATTGGACGTCTTTCCCCTGCTCCAACCGGTGGTGTGGCGCTGGGTCGACCTGCAGTGCACCACTGGTGTCAGCTAATGATAATCTATATTTATAAAACGATAGTCCGTCAAAGGGGGATGAATATTTTAGAAGCCACAGACAAATCAAATTGTCTTTGTCAAATGGGCGCATGCTCCTGCGCCCAGCGTGTTTTATGGCTCTTTCTGGGGTGAGAAACTCAGGGTTCTCTGAGCTGGCTAAGGGCTGCCTTTCTCATTGAGATGGTGAGATAAGAGCTGAGAGTCTCTCTTTTAAAGAAGCCAGTGAGCTGTTGAAATTGACATGGGCAAAGTAGCACTGTGCTGTTTGATGAATTTAACAAACACCCCTGGAAACCACAGATGTGACTAGTGTCTTTGTGGGCAAGAGTCCATTTATACTTGCTTAAATAAAGTTGTGCCTTTGCAAGTCTGGTTTAGAAGGAGCTAGGCTGGGTGACACATGCCTGCAATCTTGCATTCAGGAGGTAGAGGCAGGAGGATCAGGATTTCAAAGCCAGCCTCAGCCCTATATGTTTAAGGACAGCCTAGGCCACATGAGAACTTACCTCAAAAGAACAGAAAACCAAAGAGGACAGCAGGGAGAAGGCTGAGTGGACATAGCAGGGAGAAGGACAGGGCCTGCACCGAATCTCCTGAACTCACATTGGAGCGGGGAGAAGCTGGGTGTGGTAATGCGGGCCTCTCACTCCAGTACTGAGGTAAAGACAGGTGAATCCTGGAGGCTTTCTCAGCCAGCCAGTCTCCAAGTCAGAGTGCTCCAAGTTCAGTGAGAGACCTTGCCTCAAAAAGAAATAAAATAAGATGAGTAATAACTACAATAAATGAATAAATAATATATTCTATCAATAAATAATAAAATAAAGGTGAAGAGTAAATGAAGAAAACATCCTGATGTTAATCTCTGGTCTTCATGAACATCCATACAGGTGAGTGCACCCACACACATGTACACACATGTATACACACACACACACACACACACACACACACACACATACATGTTCACACATGTATTCCCACATATACCATGGGAAGAAAAAGAAAAAAAGGGCGCAGTCAATAGTGGTTTCTACAAAAGCATGAGGACCCCAGTACCCACATCGAAGCCAAAGCCAGATGAGGGCATGCCTGTCATTCACCCAGTTCCAGATGGGTAGCAATGGGAGGGTGCCCAGAGCCCCCTAGCCAGCCAGCCAAGCCAAGAAATGATCCCAAGTTCCTACAAAAAAATAAAGTGATAAAGATATCAGCGTCTACCTTTGGCCTACACACACAGGGAAGGAAAGGAGAGGGAGAGAGGGGGAGGGAGGGAGAACAGAGGGGGCAGGGAAGGAGGAAGGGAGGGAGGGGGACAGAGCGGGGTGGGGTGGGGGGGATGGGAGGAAAGAAGGAAGGCAGACATGTGCCCTACACAAAACCAGTTGCATAAACTCCAGGAAGCCACGTCACTGTCTGAGCCCTGGTTTCTCCATAAAGAGAATGATAGTTCTTCATGGGCCATTCTGAGGGTAAGGTGGTGACTCATGGTCACTAGCTCACAGCTGGAGGGAACACAAATGTCCTTTAACTTTCCACTTGACACAGCCTAGAGTCATCTGGGAAGGGAGTCTCACCTGAGGGACCTCCCAGATCAGAGCGGCCTGTTGGCGTGTCTGTGGGGGACTGTTCTGATGGTTAGTTGATGTAGAGGCCCAGCCCACGGAGGATGGCACCATCCCCTGGGCAGACCTACCTAAGGATTAGCCTGTGAGCCAGCCAGCAAGCAGCATCCCCTCTAGTTTCAGGTGTGTTTCCTTAGCTGTGTGTGGATTCCCCAATTAGAAATCATGCTATGTTGAACAGCAAGCAGACCTGCCTTCCAGTTCCTGCCCCTACATGCCTTAGTGGTAGATGATGACCTGGAAGTGTAAGCCAAGTGAATCCTTTCTTCCCCTGGGTTGCTTCTGGTCAGTGTTTTATCACAGCCACAGAAAGGAGACCAGAACAATGAAAGTCAGCTGCCTTCCTCTAGAGCAGTGGTTCTCAACCTTCCTAATGCTGGGACCCTTTCGTGATGTGTGACCTCCAACCATAGATGTTGCCACTTTGTAGCTGTAATTTTGCTACTGTTATGAATTGTAATATAAATATCTAATATGCAGGATGTTTGATCTGTGACCTCTGTGAAAGGGTCCTTCAACCCCTTGAAGGGGTCGCGGTCCACAGATTGGGAACCACTGCTCTAGACCCATCGGCAGACTCCAGACACCATCCTGCCTGTATCTGAGCTTTAGCGTCCACTTGCTCAAGATGACAGTCACAAAAGGAGGTTTCCTTGAAGGGTCTCCTTGTGTTGGGCACTGTGCTAAGCATTTCACATGAAGTGTTTCTTGTTCTCAACAGGTCTCCCAAAGAGAAAAAAAAGATGTAAGCCACACAGTCTTTAAAAAGAGGAAGTCTGTGGTCCATAGGAGACGGCTCCATCAGTGAGTCCTTGATGCACAGGTATGATGGCCCAGGTTCAAATTAGATCACACCTGAATTACAGGTGTGTGCCACAGGGCCTGGACTTTTCTGTGGGTACTGAGAATCCAAGCTCAGGTAGAGACAGGAAGAGCCATGGGCTTGATGGTCAGCCACTCCCACCAAGTCGGCGAGGCCCCGTTCACCAAGAGACGCCGTCTTAAAAATAAGTTAGAGAACAATTGGGGAAAATAGCTGATGTTAACCCCTGGCCTGCACTCACTCGAGTGTGCACACACACACATACACACACACACACACACACACACACACACACACACACACACATGCACACACGCACACGCACACACATTCACACAGGTAAGTAAAATTACATTTAATAGTCCAATCATGCTTTGCTCTCTGTGGGGTGTTATTAGTTTCGGGATCCTCTGAGGACACCTAAATCCATAGATGTTCAGCCCCATGCCCCTTCATTAGTTAAAATCTCCATTTATGTCATTTTATTTTTTACAAAAACTCAATGCAAGGCCATTATACTGATATTTGGAAAGGGATGGGGTGGGTAGACAAAGTGTTCTCGGAGCCTTCCCTTCAGAGCAGGCTTGGGCAGCCCTGCTGTCTCCCAGCTCCATGTTCTCTGCTGGCCTGAGGCACACCTGGGTGGCTGTCACTCTCTGTGGTCTGTGCCTCAAAGAAGAGTTAGTCAGCATCATTCTTGCTTTTAAAGAGTCTCTGTGTGGTTTACATTGGAAGAGCAATTGTAAAGGAAAACTTCCCAGAGCTGAGACGAGGCAACCAGATGTAATGTGTAGGCAGCTGACCTACTTGAGGAGTTTGCCCTAGGAGGTGACCTACAGTGAGCAGCGTCGTATCCCAGTAGGTTCACCAACACTCATAACTGGGCAGCTGTTTATAGGCATGCCCCCTGATCCCTTCCCCAAGGGACATACACAGTTCAACCACTTTGCTTATGTCTCTCGATTCTTTGGGAACACAGTCAGTCTCCACATGGTCAAACCCCTCATGTAAAGCAGTGTGATGGGCGATGTGTAGATGGATCAGTGGTTAAGAGTGCTAACTGCTTTTGCAGAGGATCCAAGTTTGGTCCCCAGTACTCACGCCCAACAGGTCACAACCACTTGCAACTCCAGCTCCAGGGAATCCAATGGCTTCTGCAGGCACCTGCACTCACAGCACATACACACATCCACACACACATGGACATAAATACACTCACACAGACTCACAAGACTCTAGGTCACCCAACCGGTTAGTGGCTGACTCAGGAAGCTGGGGTGACTGTCAGCAAAAACCACATTCTTTTCAACTAGTCTTCTAAAAGCCTTCTGCCTCTGTTGAGACCCCAGGTACTCTCCAGATGACCTCTAACCTTTTCATGGATAGCACAACAAAGCCTCAAGGACCTAGCAATGTGATGTGTATGCCTGTCAATCATCTGTTGCTATGAGCGAACCACTCCATGTGTACTGTCTTAAAACACCAGCTATTACAGCCTCCATGATCCAGTGGGTTGGGAATTGGGAACAGGGCTCAGAGGTATGGCCTGCTTGGGCTTGAATCTGAAATGTCACCTTTAGGCTCATGTTTGAATGCTCAGTCCATGTTGTGGAACTATTTTAAAGAGCTTGGAGATTGTCAGGAGTGGAGCTCAGCTGGCAAAAGTATGTCACTAGGGTGGGCCTTTGACAGTTATAGCCACCTTGGGTTCCAGTCTGTCTTTCTCTGCTTCTTGGTGTAACATGACATGGGGAGACTTCTCATGCCCCTGACACCATGAGTTGAGATGCCTCCCCATGCCTTGCCTCTCCCAACTCCATCGTGAGGGACTGAACCCCCGAGACAGAAGTCAAAAGCCTCCCTCCCTTCAGCTGTCATTGGCAAAGGTCTTGTCATAGCAGGAAGGAGGGAAGCCAGCACAAGGCACATTCCTGCTCACACACTGTTAGCCCGGGTGGGTCCAGCCATAGTGGATGGGTGCTGGCTGGGTCAGGCAGCTGGGGCTTGTTTTCAGGACATTTGGCCTGTCCCTGCGCAAAGGATTCCTCTAGCAGGATGGTCTGGGTCCTCTCTGAGCCAACAAGGAACCTTACATGGATGTCTTAGTTTGCTTTCAGTTGCGGTGATGAAACACCATGACCAAAAGCAATTTGGGGAGGAAAAGGTTTCTTTGGCTTACATGTCCCAACCACAGTCCATCGTCTAAGGAAGTCAACAGGAACCTGGAAGTAGAAACTGAAATAGAGACCACAGAGGAACACTGATTCCTGGCTTGCTCTCCAGGGCTTGCTCAACCTGCTTTCTTATACAACCCATAATCCCCTGCTCAAGGGTGGCACCACCCATAGTGTGCTGGACCCTCCCACATCAATCTCTAGTCAAATCTCTAGTCAAGATAATACATGCCTACAGGCCAATCTGTTGGAGGCATTTTCTCAGTTGAGGTTCCCTCTTCCCAAATGACTCTGGCTTGTTTCAAACAGACAAAAGCTAAGCAGCACAACTGACCTCCTGTCAACTTGATACAGAACTATATCACTATTAAACCATAACCTTTCCTTTCTTGTTTAGTCCCAAGATCTCATGTTGATATTGATATCACAATCTAAAACATAGTTAACTTGAAAAATCCTGTGGTTTTGAAAATATTCCTACCCAATTCACAGACACACACACAGACACACACACACACACACACACACACACACACACACACACACACACCACCGCAAAAGGAACCCAGACTCTCTGTTTCATGGAACAGGTTATGGTTATTTATGAGTATGATTGTTGGTCTTCTTATTTTCCTGTGACACCAGTGCAGGTTGCTCAGCCTCTCTGATGCTTCCCAGTCTGAACATTTGGTGGTAGGAAGAACCACATGCAGAGCCATAGACCTCATAAACAGTTAAGTGCTCAGCACATGGTAGCTATCGTCCCATGAGGAATGCCTCACCAAACTTCAAACTGCACAGAAACCTAAGATAGTTAAGAGTCACGGTTACAGCATGGCCATGTGCACTTGGAGCACATCTGGAGTTTGTAAAGAAAATGATGACTGAAGGTGCCTGGAAAGGAATATAAGCTTTCCTTGGCAGGCAGAGGGAGGCACCCAGGGTTCTCACATGAGACGAGGTATGAGGGACACGGCTATTGACGTCACTAGAATTTTAGTTTTTCTTTTTTACATATATATATATATATATATATATATATATATATATATATATATATATATTCTTTTTTATTATTATGATATTTGTGTTTTAATTTTACACATCAGCCATGGGTTCCCCTGTCCTCCCCCTCCCGCTCCCACCCCCACCTTCCCCCAGGCCCTCCCCTCCATTCCCATCTCCTCCAGGGCCAAGACTCCCCTGGGGATTCATTTAAACTTGGTGGATTCAGTATAGGCAGGTCCAGTCCCCTCCTTCCAGGCTAAGCAAAGTGTCCCTGTGTAAGCCCAAGGTTCCAAACAGCCAGCTCATGCACTAAGGACAGGTCCAGGTCCCACTGCCTGGGTGCCTCCCAAACAGTCCAAGCCACTCAACTGTCTCACTTATCCAGAGGGCCTGATCCAGCTGGGGGCTCCACAGACTTTAGTTCACAATTCATGTGCTTCAGTTCGTCTGGCCTTTCATCCCCATGCTTTTTCCAATCCTGGGCTCAACAATTTACACTCCCACAGTCTCTCCTCCTTCTCAACAACTGGACACACAGAGCACCACCTGGGGCCTGGCTGAGGATCTCTGCATCCACTTCCATCAGTCACTGGATGAGAGTTCCAGCCCAACCGTCAGGGTGTTTGGCCATCTGATCACCAGACGAGGTCAGATCAGGCTTTCTCTCAACCACTGCCAGCAGTCTACAGAGGATGCATCACTGTGGACCTCAGGGGACCTCTCCAGCACTCTGCCCACTCCTGTTCTCATGTGGTCCTCATCCATCATGGTCTACCATTCCTTGTTCTCCCTTTCTGTTCCTGATTCAGCTGGGATCTCCAGCTCCCCCAAGCCTCCCTTCCCTCAAACCTTGCCCTTCATTTCTCCCGCTCTCATCCAGGTTGTTCATGTAGATCTCATCCATTTCTCTGTCATTGGGTGATCCCTGGGTCTTTCCTAGGGTCCCGTTTTCTAGGTAGCCTCCCTGGAGTTGTGTAGCAGTCTAGTCATCTTTGTTTTACATCTAGTATCCTCCTATGAGTGAGTACATACCATGTTTGTCCTTCTGAGTCTGGGTTACCTCACTCAGGATGATTTTTTCTAGATCCATCCATTTGCCTGCAAACTTCATGATGTCATTGTTTTCCTCTGCTAAGTAGTACTCCATTGTGTATATGTACCACATTTTCTTTATCCATTCTTCAGTTGAAGGGCATCTAGGTTGTTTCCAGGTGTGGCTATTACAAACAATGCTGATATGAACATAGCTGAGCAAATGCCCTTGTAGTATGATTGAGCATTCCTTGGGTTTATGCCCAAGAGTGCTACAGCTGGGTCTTGGGGGAGATGGATTCCCAATTTTCTAAGGAAGCGCCATATTGATTTCCAAAGTGGCTGAACAGGCCTGCATTACCACCAGCAGTGGAGGAGAGTTCCCCTTGCTCCACATCCTCTCCAGCATAAGCTGTCTTCTGTGTTTTTGATCTTAGCCATTCTTACAGGTATAAGGTGGTATCTCAGACTCGTTTTGATTTGCATTTCCCAGATAACTAGGGATGTTGAGCAATTCCTTAAATGTCTTTCAGCCAGTTGAACTTCCTCTGTTGAGAATTCTCTGTTTAGATCTATAGCTCATTTCTTAATTGGAGTGTTGGGCATTTTGATGTCTAATTTCTTGAGTTCTTTATATATTCTGGATATCAGCCCTCTGTCAGATGTGGGGTTGGTGAAGACCTTTTCCTATTCTGTAGGCTGTCACTTTGTCTTGTTGACTGTGTCCTTTGCTCTACAAAAGCTTCTCAGTTTCTACAGGTCCCATTGATTGATTGTTTCTCTCAGTGTCTGTGCTACTGGTGTTATATTTAGAAAGTGATCTCCGGTGCCAATGCGTTCAAGAGTACTTCCTACTTTCTCTTCTATCAGGTTCAAAGTAACTGGATTTATGTTGATGTCTTTGATCCACTTGGACTTAAGTTTTGTGCACGGTGACAGATATGGATCTATTTGCAGCCTTCTACCACGTTGACATCCAGTTATGCCAGCACCATTTGTTGAAGATGCTTTCTTTTTTCCAGTGTACATTTTTGGCTTCTTTGTCAAAAATTATATGTTCATAGGTGTGCGGGTTAATGTCAGGGTCTTCAATTTGATTCCATTGGTCCACATGCCGGTTTTTATGCCAGTACCAAGCTGTTTTAATTACGGCAGCTCTATAGTAGAGCTTGAGGTCAGGGATTGTGATGCCTCCAGAGGTTGTTTTATTGTACAGGATTCTTTTGGCTATCCTGGGTTTTTTGTTTTTCCATATGAAGTTGAGTATTAGTCTTTCCAGATCTGTGAAGAATTGTGTTGGTAATTTGATGGGGATTGCATTGAATCTGTAGATTGCTTTTGGTAAGATCGCCATTTTTACTATGTTAATCCTGCCTATCCATGAGCATGGAAGATCTTTCCATTTTCTGACATCTTCTTCAGTTTCTTTTTTCAGGGACTTAAAGTTCTTGTCATATAGATCCTTCACATGCTTAGTTAGAGTAACCCCAAGGTATTTTATATCATTTGTGGCTATTGTAAAGGGTGATGTATCTCTGATTTCCTTCTCAGCCTGTTTGTCTATTGTATATAGGAGGGATACTGGTTTTTTTGAGTTGATCTTGTATCCTGCTATGTTGCTGAAGGTTTTTATTAGCTGTATCAGTTCCTTAGTTGAATTTTTGGGGTCATTCATGTATACTATCATGTCATCTGCAAATAGGGAAAGCTTGACTTATTCCTTTCCAATTTGTATCCCCTTAATCTCCTTACGTTGTCTTATAGCTCTGGCTAGAACTTCAAGTACTATATTGAATAAGTATGGGGAGAGGGGACAGCCTTGCCTTATTCCTGATTTTAGTGGTATTGCTTTGAGTTTCTCTCCATTTAATTTGATGTTGGCTGTTGGCTTGCTGTAGATTGCCTTTATTATGTTTAGGTATGTTCCCTGTATTCCTGATCGCTCCAAGACCTTTATCATGAAGGGGTGTTGGATTTTGTCAAATGCCTTTTCTGCATCTAGTGAGATGATCATGTGGTTTTTTTTCTTTGAGTTTGTTTATATGGTGTATTACATGGACTGCCTTTCGTATGTTGAACCACCCTTGCATCCCTGGGATGAAGCCTACTTGATCATGGTGGATAATTGTTTTGATGTGTTCTTGGAGTCTGTTTGCCAGTATTTTATTGAGTATTTTTGCATCAATGTTCACGAGGGAGATTGGTCTGTAGTTCTCTTTCTTTGTTGCATCTTTGTTTGGTTTAGGAATGAGGATAATTGTAGCCTCATAGAAGGAGTTTGGTAATATACCTTCTGCTTCTATTGTGTGGAATAATTTAAAGAGTATTGGTATTAAGTCTTCTTTGAAGATCTGGTAGAATTCTGCAGTGAAACCATCTGGTCCTGGGCTTTTTTTGGTTGGGAGACTTTTAGTGACTGATTCTATTTCTTTAGGGGTTATTGGACTATTTAAATGGTTTATCTGGTCTTGATTTAACTTAGGTATGTGGTACCTATCCAGAAAATTATCCATTTCTTTTAGATTTTTTTTCATTTCTGATTTTGTTAATTTGGATGCTCTCTCTCTGCCTTTTGGTTAGTTTGGATAAGGGCTTGTCTATCTTGTTGATCTTCTCAAAGAACCAACTCTTTGTTTCATTAATCCTTTGTGTTGTTCTCTTTATTTCTATTTTATTGATTTCAGCTCTCAATCTGATAATTCCCTGGCGTCTGTTCCTCCTGGGAGACTTTGCTTCTTCCTGTTCAAGGGCTTTCAAGTCACTAGCGTGAGATTTCTCCAGCTTCTTTATGTGGGCATTTAGTGCTATGAATTTCCCTGTTAGCACTGCTTTCATAGTGTCCCATAAGTTTGGGTATATGGTGTATTCATTTTCATTGATCTCTAGGAAGTCTTTAATTTCTTTCTTATTTCTTCCTTAACCCATTGGTGATTCAGTTGAGCATTATTCAGTTTCCATGAGATTGTAGGATTTCTGTAGTTTTGTTGTTGTTGTTGAAATCTAACTTTAAACCATGGTGGTCTGATAGAACACAGGAGGTTATTCTAATTGTTTTGTATCTGTTGAGATTTGCTTTGTGGCCAAGTATGTGGTCAATTTTAGAGAAGGTCCCATGGGGTGCTGAGAAGAAGGCATATTCTTTTTTGTTCAGGTGGAATGTTCTGTAGATATCAATTAAGTCCATTTGAGCCATAACATCAGTTAAGACCATTATGTCTCTGTTAAGTTTCAATTTGGCTGATCTGTCCAGAGGTGAAAGTGGGGTGTTGAAGTCTCCCACTATTAATGTGTGGGGTTTTACACGTGATTTAAGCTTTAGTAATGTTTCTTTTACATATGTGGGTGCCCTTGCGTTTGGGGCATAAATGTTCAGAATTGAGACTTCATCTTGGTGGATCTTTCCTGCGATGAGTATGTAATGTCCTTCATCATCTTTTTGATTGATTTTAGTTTGAAGTCTATTTTGCTGGATATTAGGATGGCTACACCAGCTTGCTTCTTAAGACCATTTGATTGGAAAGTCTTGCCCCAGCCTTTTTTTCTTAGGAGGTGTCTGTCTTTGAATTTGAGGTGTGTTTCTTGTATGCAGCAGAAAGATGGGTCCTGTTTTCATATCCATTCTGTTAGTCTGTGTCTTTTTATAGGTGAATTAAGTCCATTGATATTAAGGGATATTAATGACCAGTGCTTGTTGGTTCCTGTTATTATTTTTATTTTTTTGGTGATAGTGTGTGTGTACTTCTCTTCTTTGGGTTTTACTGCTGTGGTGTTATCTATTGCCTGTGTTCTCATGGGTGTATCTGCCTTCCTTAGGTTGGAATTTTCCTTCTAGTGCTTTCTGTAGGGTTGGGTTTGTGGATAAGTATTGTTGAAATCTGGTTTTGTATTGGAAGGTCTTGTTCACTCCATCTATGATGATTGAAAGTTTTGCTGGGTATTTATTAATCTAGGCTGACATCCATGGTCTCTTAGTGTCTGCATTATATCTGTCCAGGTCCTTCTGGCTTTCAAAGTCTCCATTGAGAAATCGGGTGTTATTCTGATGGGTTTGCCTTTATAAGTCACTTGGCCTTTTTCCTTTGCTGCCCTTAATATTCTTTCTTTATTCTGTATGTTTAGTTGTTTAATTATTACGTGGCAAGGGGACTTTTTTGGGGGGTCTAGTCTGTTTGGTGTTCTATAGGCTTCTTGTATCTTCATAGGCATTTCATTCTTTAAGTTGGGAAAGTTTTCTTCTATGATCTTGTTAAATATATTTTCTGTGCCTTTGAGTTGGTATTCTTCTCCTTCCTCTATCCCTATTATTTGTAGGTTTGGTCTTTTCATGGTGTCCCAAATTTCTTGGACATTTTGGGTCATGATTTTGTTGGTTTTAGTGTTTTATTTAACTGATGAATCTATTTCTTCTACTGTATCTTCAACACCAGAGATCCTCTCTTCCATCTCTTGCATTCTGATGGTTATACTTGTATCTGAAGTTCCTGTTTGTTTACTCAGATTTTCTATTTCCAGCATTCCTTCTGCTAGTGTCTTCTTCATTTTTTCTATTTCCCTCTTCAGGTCTTGGACTGCTTCCCTTGCTTTTTCATGATTTTCTTTCAGGGACTTATTGTTTTCTTCTGCTTTAATTTCCTTTCCTCTAGTTTTTTATAGCGTTCTTCCCATTTTTTGTTTGTCTGTTCCTCCACTTTATTTTGATTCCTTCTATATAAGGCTCTAGCCTCTTCATGATGTTATTTACAAGGTTGTTTTCTTCTTCTTCTTCCATTCCGTGATGTTCAGGTCTAGCTGTTGGAGAAGGGCTAGGTTCTGGTGATGCTGTAATGCTCTTTATTTTGTTGTATGTACTTCTGCCTTGATGTCTGCCCATCTCCTTGTGGGTTTGTTCTTGGGTCTTATCAGTGTACTTGGTCCAGACAGAGCTGACAGATTTAGGGAACCTCTCTCTGGTCCAGATGGAAGCTCTGGGCCGGATGGGAGCTCTGGTCCAGATGAGAGTGCTGGCCGGATAGGAGATGGGGGGCTGGACTCTGCATCTCAGGAACTCCTTATCTTGTCTAGATGGGAGCTCCTCTTGTCCAGATGGGAGTTCCGGGACATGGTGGAAGCTCTGGTCCAGAATGGAGTTCCAGGGTGGATGGTAGCTGGGGGCTCTCTGGTCCAGATGGGAGTTCCGGGGCAGGATGGGAGCTGGGAGCTGGTCTCTGAGTCTCAGGAAGTTGCTGGGGTCTCTGGTAAATGGGTGTGGGGGCAGGGTGTGGAGACTGCAGGGTCTGCCTGCAGTCTTGGAAAAGGGGAGCCTTCCCGCAGGGCTTGACGAATGGCCGGAAACTGGGGCCAAGTTGGGCAGGTCCTCTAGGGATGGCTGGTGCCCAGGGGTGGGACCCAGAGGTGGTTGCCTCTCTGACTACAACCCCAGGCACTCACCTCTGGTCCAGATGGGAGTTCCGGGGCAGGATGGAAGCTGGGGGCTGGTTTATAAGTCTCAGGAAGTGGCTGGGGTCACAGGCAGATGGGTGTGGGGGCAGGGCGTGAAGGTTGTAGGGTTCATTTTTACATATATTTTAATTCAAGTTGATTGCACAAAATTTCAAATTTCAATGTTACTAATGATAAATGTTACTGTGGGGCTGGAGCGATGGCCCAGTCTGTAGAGTGCTCACCATGAGGACCTGAGTTCAGATCCCCAGAGTCTGCTGAGAAGCCAGGCTTATTGGTACACCTGTAACTCCTGCCCTGGAGAAGCAGGAACAGAGGGCCCTGGGAGCTGGTCAGCTAGCCAGCGCAGCCAAACCTATGAGCCTGATGCTGACCTCTGGCCTCCATTCACACATATGCACACTTGTGTGCACACCATGACACAATCACAACAACAAGGAAACAAGAACGAAAGAAAAAGGAAGAGTGTTACTGCCACAAAAAAAGGCAAAAGTAGCTTCCTTGCCTCTGGCGGCAGCCATGGTGAGCCAAGGCGGTGCAAACAGATACATCCAGGCGCTATGGAGGAAGATGCAGTCCGACGTGATGCGCTTTCTCCTGAGGGCCCGCTGCTGGCGGTACCACCTGCCCTCAGCACTGCACAGGGCGCCCCGCCCCACCCAGCCTGATAAAGCGCGAAGGCTGGGATACAAGGCCAAGCAAGGTTATGTCAATATACAGGATTCGTGTCCGCCATGGTGGCCGCAAACGCCCAGTTCCTAAGGGTGCAACTTACGGCAAGCCTGTCCATCATGGTGTTAACCAGCTCAAGTTTGCCCGAAGCCTTCAGTCTGTTGCTGAGGAGAGAGCTGGACGCCATTGTGGGGCTGAGAGTCCTGAATTCTTACTGAGTTGGCAAAGATTCCACATACAAATTCTTTGAGGTTATCCTTATTGATCCATTCCATAAAGCTATCAGAAGAAACCCTGACTCCCAATGGATCACCAAACCAGGCCACAAGCACGGAGAGATGCGTGGGCTGACATCTGCTGGCCGCAAGAGCCGTGGCCTTGGAAAGGGCCACAGGTTCCACCACACTATTGGTGGCTCTCACCGTGCAGCCTGGAGAAGGTGAAATACTCTGCAGCTCCACCGTCACCACTAATACATGTAATGTTTGTAAAATTCATACCCAATAAACAATTTAGGATGGTCAAAAACGCAAAAGTAGAGAGCTCACCACAGTTGGCCACTAGTGTGTCACCAGTTTTGAGGACATTCAGTTCCTATAGTCTTACTCTACAGGAAATTCCCATTTCCTGTCCCTACATAATTCTGAATCAGATACCCAGAATCCTACCTGCTCGTTCATTATTCCAGCTGTGCCTCTTACAGTTTGTATTTATAAATATAAATACAGAGTCTCATTATATAGTCCTGGCTGGTCTGAAACTCATTATATAGACCAGGCTGGCCCAGATCTCACAGAGATTCACCTGCCTCTGCCTCCCCAGTGCTGGGATTCAAGATGCCATCAAACCTGGCTTCTTCTAGATTTTTAATTATTTAATTATCAAATGCTGCTATCACACCTAAAACAAATTACAGATCTGGGTGTGATCCTAGCACTTTGGAGACTGAGGCAGGAGGATTTATTAGTTTAGCCTGGGCTAAGTATCTCCCTTATGAACAAATGGATTTTTCTAACTTTATCCATGCTGTTTTCCATACTACGTCCTTCTACTCTGCATTTCCTATAAGCTGGAATGATCTAGAGGCTTGACCATATGTGATGATTTTCTTGTCCACACTAGTCCACACCTGTCATGGCGCACTTCCATCAAGAGGTATACGGGCAGGAGAGATGGCTCAGTTGGTAAATGCCTGCTGTGCCAGTTTGAGGGCCTAAATTTGGATCCTGGATCCTAGCCCTGGTGGTAAATGGCTGTAATTCTAAAGCTGTCGGGGAGGGGCAGAGAGACAGGAGGATCCCAGAGACTATGATCAGCCAGCCCAGATGAATCAGTCAGTTCCAGGTTCAGTGAGAGACCCTCTCTTAAAAAACGAAGTGGAGCAGGATAGAGCTGGAGACACCTGATGTTGGTCTCTGGCCCCTATAGGCATATGCACACACATGCACATACACAAATATATCACACCAAAGTGCATGAATGAATAATACACATATGCTCTCAGCACTTAGGAGGTAGGGGCAGATTGGGAGCTTGAGGCCAGCCTGGGCTAAGCAGCAAATTCAAAGTTTGCCTGGGCTACATGGCAAGGTCCTCTCTAAAACAAAACAAAATGAAAACCCCAGAACAGCTGGGACTACAGCTCAGTGTTTGTTAGAGTGTTTGCATAGAATGTTCAAGGCCTGGGGTTGGTCTCCAGAAGAGAGAAGAGAGAGAGAGAGAGAGAAGCAGACAGAGATAGACAGATACATACGACAGACGGACAGAGAACATGTTTGTTTCTTCCTGTGTATTTGCGGTGACAAAGCTCACTGCTGAGAGCTTCTATTTCATTGAAGTTTGGGAAACACATACAGTCTTCCTGCCTCCTCCCTTATCAGGCAGACCACATCTGTAGGAGAAAGAAAGCATCTGTCTGTTGGTGCCAAGGTGGGCACTTTCTTCTTTCTTTTTATTTTACTTTTCTTTTGAAAAGCAACTCCAAACCCAACCAACATCCTCCAAACTGCCCTGTGGCCGTTGCCTTGTTGAATTCTGTTTTGGGCTGGCCTGTTTCATGTCACTATTAGTCTGCACTTGGCCGTGGGTGTGGGTCACCCCACGCCACTGTGAGCAGCAAGCTTATCTCAGGTCTCTGTGTGAGTCCTGATTCCCCTCTGAAGTTTTGGGATGCCTTTGCTTCCTGGAAAGACAACATCCCAGGCTCTTCTAGGGGCAGTGTCTCGCCCCAGACCCGGATGCAGCTTTCATGAGCTGTCACTCATGCTGGGGGAGTGGGCTTTCCAGTGATGCCACCGCCTCTGCCACCCAGGCTTCCGCAGACAGCTTCCATTCCTTCACTGCTTCTCTAAGCTGGACTGGGGGGTGAGGGGAGGTGACGACGGACGTGCCTTGAGTCTGTCATCAATGTCCTATCTGAGGTAAGCAGAGGTCTCTTCACGTGTCCCTGGGGAAGAGTCGGGACCACAGCTGGTGAGAGTGGACTGAAACCTGTACCCCAGGGGGTCTAGTCTGTGAGCCCACAGCCCCACCCTGCCTGTGGAGAAGGAGAGGGGCTTCATTTCCACCAAGACACTGAATGGAAGGCGGTCCTTTGACCCCAAAATGTTGCCCCTGAGCCCCCCACTCCCACTGAGCCTTCTTGCCACTCTCCCAACAGGGTGCAGCATGTTTTCCTTCTCCCTTGAGTCTGGGCTAGTCTGTGGCAGCTTTAACGAAGTCAGTGGCAGGGATAATGTCAGAACTCAGGCCCAGCCCCTATGTGGTCCAGCAGTTTCTGAAGGAATGCTGGCAGGGGAGAAGCCAGCACCACCCAAGACCACCAGTGTTGGGCAAGCTCAAGCCGCAGAAGGAGAGACACAGGAGTGCCTGCCCAACCTTGATGTCTGCCATCCCAGGACAGGGCCAGACAGAACACAATGCCCACTGTGGACACAGAAGCCCTCATAGATGCTGCACAGAGTAAGGTCCCGGGACACTCCTGCCATCTCCACCACCCCAGACCGCCCCAGGACTCCACAGGAAGGAGAATTGGGGTCTACAGAGTCTTTGGGCCTAGACCATCACTTTCCTCTAGTTTACCACATAGCAGTCATGAGCTTCATCCCCTGTGAAGAGCTTATTAAGAGCTCTGGTCCCCCTTTAAGGATACTCCACGTTCCAGGTTATACTCCACTTTGCAGCTTCCAATCCTCCAAGGGCAGTACTGAGAAGACCCAGGGAAGCCATGGTGGGTACCCTTTCCCGAGGAACCTATAGCCCTCGCTATACCTCCAAAAAGCATCCAATGTTCCCAGACCCTCTTCTTTAGAAGCCCAGTGGGGATCCACACACTACAGTGAATGAACAGAGGGCCCCATGCCTGCTGGATAATAGACAGAGAGAGAGAGAGGCAGAGATGCAAATGGACACAGGTGGGGAGGAGTCTAAGCTGGGTAAATATGAGAGGGAGTGAGGGACAGAGGGACGGAAGGGAAAGAGGGGGATTAGCAGCCTGAAGGAGAGAGACACGTAGATGTGGAAGGCTGAGAAAGGAGGTATGGGCAGGCCCCTGGGCAGGGAGCAGCCTTAGGCAGGCAGAAGCAGAGGGGGGCCACTCCTCTCTCCCTGAGACTCTGCCACTCTCCTGCTTCTTCAGCACCCTGATTTGTTCTCCCCTCATCTTAGCTCCCAGGGACTTGTTCCTGTTCTCCGTGTCAGGGTCCTCTGCCCTCTTACTACCCAATGCCCAGCTTTAAGCCCCTTGAGCCCCAGAAATGTGACCCATAGCTTCAGGGAACTCTAGCAGGCTACTCTACCTCTGGCCATCTCTGTCCTATACAAAAGCCAGTCCCCTGGGTAGTGACCAGCTCCACCTGTCACTCAATCCGTAAGTCCTAGCTCTAACTCTTGGAAAGCGCTTTGGGGTACACAGCCTTGGGTTGGGAGGGACAGAGCCCCAGCACTGGGTAACTGGACAGCAGGTCAGAAGGGCCCCCAAAGCCACTTACTAGAAGGATTTTGCTCTTCCTCTGTGCACTGCTCCCCCCCTCCAGTAGAAGGAGGTATAAAAGCAAGAGGGTCCCCATGAGCAGGTCCCATAACTCAGCCAGCCAGCAGAGGCCAATATTTAAATCATAGCTTACTTTGCTTTGTGTGAGGGAATTTATTAGCCTACCACATAAATGTTTTATTCATTAGGCCATGTAAATAATGCATGCCTGTTTCCATGGAGATTTAACCCTTGTGCTCCTGGTACCCCGGCCGGGGCCTGCCCAACCCCTTTGTGATAGCTCTCGGCTTTCCTGGTCCTGCCACTACACAAAAGGACCAGCAGCAACCCACAATGACTGATACTACTAGCAGTGGCCGTGGGTGACACCCTTCAGGAAACCATGCAAGTGTCCAACAGTGTACCCCATGATGTCATTATCCCAAATGCCATCACCCCCGTCTAACAGATGGGGAGACTGAGGCTCAAGGAAGAGGGACATTTGCCAGGGTAAAGAGGACAGGGCCATGCCAGTTGTGGTTGGCATCAGACCCAAATCCTCTAGGCTGTGTCTCCTGTGCTCTGCCCACCCCAGGTACCCTGTGGGACCAGGAGTTTTGCTCGAGGAACCTCCCAGATGGGAATCCTCACCTCCACTCCATGCTTCCACTTCTACATCACCAAACTCTCTGCACACAGAAGAATCCTAGCCCCAACACAAGACTGAGCTCCTGTGGTTCCATACCTCACCCTGGGGACAATGTAAGACCCGGGACCCAGGGTGGCCAGAGGGTGCTGGACTTCATACCCGAGCTCCAGTTCCCATTCTGTGCCCTGAGCCTCCTCTTTTGGAACCTACTGTAGTGCAGCAATGACAGTATGCCCCTCATCACTTTACAGACAGCAACCCTGAGACCTTGAGGTTAAGAGCTTGGCACAGGGTCACCAGCAAATTGGCCACGCAGGCATGTGGAGAGGCCCGGGCAGGCCCCTCGCTCCTCCCGTCACGTCTGGTTGCTCTGCTCAGCCAGCATGGGCTCATAGTCCACCTCTGCCACCTCGCCTGCTTGTTAGGCGGCTTCCACAGGAAACCCCTGGTCCCTGGATGGCAGCCTTGCAGGCAGGCCACCAAGGCCCCCCTGGCCACAATTGCAGGCTTCTAGGCCCCTCCAGCAGCTTTCCCAGCCTTGCAAACAGCAAGATCATACGTGAACTCCAGCTGCCAGCAGAGAGCAAGCCTGCAAAGGAACCACTTGAAAACTACACCTCAAAACACTGCCTTCAGGCACACCGTTCCCTTCTGCTCTCCCTCAGCCTGGCTCAATACAGCCTTCAGACCTCCCTGACTCACTAAGGGTGAAACTGGGCTTGGGTGTGTGGCAGGATGATGTTAAGTCTTGACCTCATCACCTCACCCTCTCCAAAGCAGCCCATAAGGGACATTTGGTTTACCTCATCTTGAGATGAGCACTTGAGGTCCAGAGAGGTGGAGAAGTCTGCCTAAGATGCTGGCAAGTGGCACAAACTCAGTTCCTGACCCAAGTAGGACCATCTGTCATTCTTGACTTTGGGAGCTGACAGCCCGGTCAGTCCCAGAGAATGCCATTGGAAAAGTCCTTCCTCTTAACTCTTTGTAGACCCACTCAGGTCAAGGCACAAGTCTGCTTCTGTCCTGTGAACATCTCTGTGACATCACCCTCAGAAAGGAAGATCACAGGTCACTGGCTTAGAGCCCCCTTCAGGCCACAGGCAAGGGCTGAAATCTCCAGTGTTTCCATCTATTTATTTTTACAGCAAGTAATGCTACTTCCCTTTAACGATAGTAATGATAAGACAATAGAGCTGAGCCATAGCCAGCCCTTCCCAAGGTCTCACATTGTTCTGAGCTTTGTGGATTTTAACCAGCTAGTCCCCAGATGCTCTATTATGGAGGCCATCGTCCCAGCTACAAAGATGAGTGGGAAAAGTCACAAAGACATCGGTGCTGACCCTAAGATCTAAGAAGTACCAGGGCCACCATTTGAATCCTTCACAAACAGTTTGTCTCCAACAATGAGCTAAATTTTCCTTTGAGAGCAACTCTGGGCTTTTTTTTTTTCCATCTTCTGCGGTTTCCATTCCTGTGAGATTTTGGGGGTGCTATCCTCACACTATGAGCATCCTATTGTCATGCCTCAGAAAACTGGGATCCAGGGGGTCAGATGCCCATTCCTGTCTCTGGGAGCACCCCACACGTAGACATTGGCATATAAAAATGAAATCATAAGGGACTGCAGAGATGCCTCAGCACTTAACAGTGCTTCTTGCTCTTGTAACGGATCTGCATCCAGTTCCCAGGCCCCATATTGGTGGCTCCCAACTATCTGTAACATCAGTTTCCAGAGATCTGATACCCTCTCCTGAACTCCACATGCGCGCGCGCACACACACACACACACACACACACACACATACACACAGAGTGTGGGGGTAGGAAAAGAGAGACAGAGAGACAGAAAGAGAAGAATACAGTGGGCAAGTCTGTAGGGAATTTTTTTTTTTTTTTTTGATGATTGATGTGAGAAGGCCCAATCACTGTGGGCAATGCTACATCTGGGCAGGTGGCCCTGGGTTCTATAAGAAAGCAGGTTGATGAAGCCATGAAGAACAAGTCAGTAAGCAGCACTCCTCCATGGCCTCTGATTTAGTTCCTACCTCCAGATTCCTGCCTGGAGTTCCTGCCCTGACTTCCCCAGTGGATGGAGTGTGACCTGAGAGTTGTAGGCTGAGATAAATCTCCCCCAAGTTGCTTTTGTTTGTGGTATTTTATTGTGAGAGAGCTGAGAGGGCTGAGCAGACGCCATGACAGCTGTCAGTCTTCTCTCAGAGATCAGGCCTCAATTTCAGTTTCCTGAGACTGAGCAAGCAGTTTCTCAGAGAGCCATGAACAAAGGACAGTCAATCAACACTCCCGACAGCAAGGACGAGGAGGTTGGTACCAGGCTACAGTGAGCAGATAACCAAGTAAGTACAAAGCTTGAGACTTGTCTAGGCCTGCTTAAAAAATTGGAAAACCTGTAGCCTTAGCCAGCCCTTGCTAGCCCTGGCCAATTAGAGTATACTAATATGATTGCCACTTGCTTAAGCCAATCAAATCTAAAGTGGCCTAACTGCCCTTGGAACTCCTCTTGGCTATGCTTAAAAGGAGTCCACATGTCTCTTTTGGGGTTGCCACTTTGTGTTTGTGTAGGGTGGATGGCCCCAGCATGCTGGTAATAAATGCTCTTGTTGATTGCATGCATGAATGGTGGTCTTTTGTGGGACCTCTCCAGGACCCCAACAGTTCTCCAGGACAAAGTTTCCTTCATCTTGTCCCAGCTTTGGTTTAACCTGAAACTGACCCACTCCTCCACCCCCACTTTCTACTCCTACCATGAAAAGCCCTGTGGGAAAGTACCCAGCTCTGTGTTCTTTGCCTTTAAAAGCTTGTAAAATTCATTGAGGCTGCTCTGTGAGAAGTGTTTATGAATTCAGACTTTAGTTGTGCTCAGTGCTCTCTGGGTCTCTACCCAGTGACAATATAACTCCAACAGAAATCTAAGACACACATATACACATAATTAAAACTAAAAGTGATATCTTTTTAAAAATCTCCCCTCAAGACCAGGTCTTACTTGGTAGCTCTGGCTGTCCTGGGATTAAAGGTGTGTGCCACTACACCAAGCTTTAATAAAAAAAAAAAAAAAAAAACCTAGAATAATGTGAAGTTTAAAGTTCAGTCCCACAGTACCTTCACACCTTGTTCCTTCACAGACTTCCTAGATACCTAGGTGGCTGGTTACAATCTATCAGCACTCAGGAAGCAGAAGGGCCAGAAGTTAGGCAGGGATATAAAACATCAAGGTTGCCCCCAGTGATCCACTTTCTCCAGCAAGGCTTTGTGTCTTAGAGGTTCCATAACCTTCCCAAACAGTGTCTCCAGCTGGGGACCAAGTTTCAAATACAGGAACCTGTGAGGGACATTTCACGACAAACCTCAGCAGTCTCCAGGCATCTCCTGGGCTCCTCACAGTTTTCCATAGGTAGGGTCCATTACTGTCCCCATTTTAGAAATGAGTGAATAGAGGTATTCACAAGGTAAGCTTGCCCTTTCTCAGTGGCACAGGGCCAGGCTTGGGACCTGCCCATCTGGCTTCAGAGTCACCACTGGCACTTAACCACCACACTATGTGATGTGGGTTGACAACATAGACAAGACCACACAGAGCCATCTGTGATACCTGGATACAGCTGTGCCTGCAGTCCAGCCTTACCCTGGGACTTTCCTCTATCCCAGACAGCGACTTCACCATCTAAGCTTGATGCGGGAGATATGAATGGAGGGCTCCCGACTAGAGAAGCCAGCTTAGAGGACTCAGTCTATGTCCCTACGTGAGGGCTGAGGCAGATGAATATCACTACTGGGACTAAGTTGAGAGGCATGTGGGCCCCAAGGAGGTCCTGACCGTGCACTTGGATGACGCTGCCTGTGGACAGATGTTTCTACATGTAGCCTCAGTGCTTGGGTTCCTTGCCTACACCAGGCCCTGCTGTGTGTACAGCTGCCTGGATTTTGACCTAGCTGGGTTTCCTTGGCACCTATGGCCAGGAGGAATATCATATCACCAGCACGCCTTGGTCCTGTGACTTCCAGCACTTGACCATGGGGCACCATATCCTTGGCACATCCATCATCCTGCACAAGCACATGGCAGGAGACCTCTTCCTGGTAACTGGGATTCTGTGGGGACAATGTCACCTATAGAACTGTCCTGTCCTTCCTTGGTAAGCTTTGTATCTCTACTAAAGGGCTTTGTCTGAGACATCAAGGCTGCAGGTCCTCTGGGCCTAGAGACTCCTGCACCACCTGTAGCCCATGCAGAACTGATGATACACAGGAAGCACAGACAGCAGTCACTGTACCATCACCCCAACCCCAGGTGTCCTCTGTTGAAATGGCTCTCAGCTCCTGGGCAGATGTGAGTCCATGGGGCCTGGTGGAAGCAGGCACATTCCTATTCTTACCTTCAGCCCATTCTCCCTAACCCCCTCCTCACCATCATGGCCACACACAGTCCCTCATGTTCCAACCCCTCCTCCCCCAAGGGCCCAACCATCACACGCACATGCACACTCAGCTGCAATTTCCTCCACTCCCAAAGGGCCTTGGAAGCTACTAGATTTCCTACCAGCTCAAGTGTCATGTCTGGCCTGGGTTCTCATTGTCGTTCCTGGGTCAAAGTAGCTGGACCCCGTGGAGTCCAGGGACCACTTACTCCCCAGCTGCTCTCTTTCAGTCTCTGCTCACTTGTAAGATCAGCCACACACAGACTCTCTGCCAACCCTGGATGAGAAGAAGTGACACTCGGGACAGAGGGACAGAGGCCAGATCTGAAAGGACACCTGGAGCTTTCCCTTCCCTGCTGGATCAGCCAATTAATACACCTTTCCCTCACCTCAGGGTCCCTTCAGCAATCTCTCATGCTACTGACAAGGCCGCAGAGGACATGGTGATAGGAACAGCTAATACTGAGGGCACAGAAACCCCATCACCTGCCCTAGACAGAGCATCGACCCAAGGCTGACCAGATCCGTGAGGAGCCCTGCTCAGTCATCCTTCCATATATCCTCAGGGATCTTCCAATCATCACCTGCTCCCCAAGTCTCAGCTCCCCCAGCCCACACTCCCATGAATGGCCACAATCTCAGGGCTTCAACACATATGGACCCCACCCACCCCACTGCAGCTCATCCACCCACTGAAGCCCACCCACCCCACTGCAGCCCACCCACCCCATGCAGCCCACCCACCCCACTGCGGCCCACTCACCCCACTGCGGCCCACCCACCCACTGCGGCCCACCCACCCACTGTGGCCCACCCACCCCACTGCGGCCCACCCACCCCACTGTGGCCCACCCACCCACTGCGGCCCACCCACCCACTGTGGCCCACCCACCCCACTGCGGCCCACCCACCCACTGTGGCCCACCCACCCCACTGCGGCCCACCCACCCTCTGCGGCCCACCCACCCCATGCAGCCCACCCACCCCACTGCGGCCCACCCACCCCACTGCGGCCCACCCACCCCACTGCAGCTCATCCACCCACTGCAGCCCACCCACCCCATTGCGGCCTACCCACCCACTGCGGCCCACCCACCCCACTGCGGCCCACCCACCCCACTGCGGCCCACCCATCCCACTGCGGCCCACCCACCCCACTGTGGCCCACCCACCCCACTGCAGCCCACTCACCCCACTGCGGCCCACCCACCCCACTGCGGCCCACCCACCCGACTGCAGCCCACCCACCCGACTGCAGCCCACCCACCCCACTGCAGCCCACCCATCCCACTGCAGCTCATCCACCCACTGCGGCCCACCCACCCCACTGCGGCCCACCCATCCCACTGCGGCCCACCCACCCCACTGTGGCCCACCCACCCCACTGCAGCCCACTCACCCCACTGCGGCCCACCCCCCCCCACTGCGGCCCACTCACGCCAATGCAGCCCACCCACCCGACTGCAGCCCACCCACCCCACTGCAGCCCACCCATCCCACTGCAGCTCATCCACCCACTGCAGCCCACCCACCCCACTGCAGCCCACCCCCCCCACTGTGGCCCACCCACCCACTGTGGCCCACCCACCCCACTGCGGCCCACCCACCCACTGCAGCCCACCCATCCCACTGCAGCTCATCCACCCACTGCGGCCCACCCACCCCACTGCGGCCCACCCACCCACTGCGGCCCACCCACCCCACTGCAGCCCACCCATCCCACTGCAGCTCATCCACCCACTGCAGCCCACCCACCCCACTGCAGCCCACCCCCCCCACTGTGGCCCATACCTGCTAGAATACTAGACACAACCTTCCCTTTTAGCCTGGTTCTTGAACAATCCTTTAACTCTCCTCTCATCTCCCAAACCCTGCGATAAACACTGGCCTCCCGTCTCATAGTTCAATTGCTCCTGGGAAATTTTAGAATAGTAGTCATTGTAGCCAAATGGGCTTCCTGAAGTGATCCATTCCCAAACATCTCTCTATACAAGGCACTCCTGTGACACTTGCCATCCCCAGCACACAGTAGGCCTTGAGTAAATATCTGATGAATGAAGGCATGAACAGAGGCCCCTCCTTGCTATCCTGAGAGATGCCCCAGTACTATGAGGGCCAAGATCTCAGGTGAGGCCCTCACCTCTGTGGTAAGTTTCTGAGCCAGAGAGCAGCTGTATTAGTCACTTTGCTCGTTGCTATAGCAACAGGAGCAGCTTAAGGGAAGAAAGGTTCATTTGGGCTGAGGACTCAAGAGGGTACAGTCCATCACAGCAGCAGGCCTGTAGAGCTGGGACTCCTCACATCCTGGATCCAGAAACAGAGAGCAAGGAATGCTGGTGTTTATCAGGTTTCCTCCTGTTCCCCTTTTTATTCAGTGAGGACCCCCAGCCTATGGGATAGTGCCACCCACATTCATGGTGGGCCTTCACCAGCTATACCCCTCCAAAAACACTCTCACAGAGGCCCCAGAGGTGACCCCACAGTCAGTGATGCTGAAGATTAACCCTCACAGCAGCCTACAGATGCAGGCTCTGACTGTTCCTTTTTTTTATTACTGTTGTGTGTGCACATGAGTGTATATGTATGCACACACACACATGCCCCAGCTTATGTGTGGAGTCCAGAGAGCAGCTTGCAGGGGTCAGTTCTCTCCTTCTACTGTGTGGATTCTGGGGATTGTCAGGCACAGTGGCCTGTTGAGCATCTGTAAAGAGCTATCTTAAATGGCAGTTGATGTGAGAGGGTCCAGCCCACTGTGGGTGGTGCCACCCCTGAGTCTGTGTAAGGACATTGGCTGAGGAGCAAGTCAGCAGGCAGCATTCATGTCCACGGTTTCCCCTGAGTTCCTGCCCTGACTTCCCTCTGCCAGACAGTGACAGAAACGACTGAATAAACCCTTCCCTCCCTAAGCTGTTTTAGGCTGTGGCATTTACTATAGCAACAGAAGATGGACTGAGTCACACACCCTAAGGCTGTTTCTGAGCTGAAGATCCCTGCAAACTTCCCAAGGTGCTGCCCTCTCTTGTCTCAGCTTGCACCTCCTGCCCTCAGCACGCCACTAGAAGATGCTGTGTGCTAAATTCTGTCCTTCAAAAAGGCAGGGAGACAGGCGGGGCTGGCACAGGCCTTTAATCCCAGCACTTGGGAGGCAGAGCCAGGTGGATCTCTGTGAGTTCAAGGCCAGCCTGGGCTACCAAGTGAGCTCCAGGAAAGGCACAAAGCTACACAGAGAAACCCTGTCTCGAAAAACCAAAAAAGAAAAAAAAGAAAAAAAGAAAAAGAAAAACAAAAAACAAAAAACAAAACAAAACAAAACAAAAAGGCTGGGAGATAGCTCGGTTGATGCAGAGCTTGCTTTGAAAGCATGGAGTCTGAGTGGAGACCCCAGCACCTCTGTTTCTTTTTAGAGCTGGGCATGGTGGCTCACATGCAGAAGATATACACACAAAGGCATGTAAAAGCCAGGCATGCAGGCATGGTGGCTCACATGCAGAAGATATACACACAAAGGCATGTAAAAGCCAGGCATGCAGGCATGGTGGCTCATGCCTATAATCCAGCACTCAGGGAGAATTTTGTTGCTGAGGCAGCTTCCTATTTAAGCCTGAGTACATATGAGTTCAAGCCAGCCTGGGCTACAGAGTGAGAGCCTGCCTCAAACAGATAAACAAAAAGCTACATTGCAGTGTCAACATGTACTTGTTAGTGGGGTCTTATTTGGAAGTTGGGTCTTTGGGGGTGTAATCAATTTAAGATGAGGTCTTACCAGAATGGATGGCCCTTCATCCAGCTGTGTTGGTGTCCTTGCAAGAGGAGAGAGGAACAGAGTCCACGTGACTCCAGAGGCAGAGTGGAGGGGGGTGCAGTCACAAGCCCAGGATCTGGAAGATCACTGGCCTCATGTGGACCTGAAGAGGCAGGAGGGAAACACCCCAGAGCCTTCACTTCAGAGTTCTGGTAGACCCCGGAACTGTGAGAAGATAGAGTCTTATTGTTCTCCACCACAGCTGTGTTCACTGTGACAGTGTGACAATGTGCTTTGTAAACCAGGGCTGAGGGCCTTCTGTACTTGGGGTCAGAAGCCAGAAGCTACACGGAGCAGCAACATGCAAGCCTCTTGCATCATCAAGGTACTGCTGGGGTGAAGGAGGGTGGTACAGGCCAAGGGTCCATGTGGGGACAGGCTGCACCAAAACTGAGTCAATGCAGTATGGAGAGGACTGCATGGTGCAGGGATCTGCAGGCCACTGTGTCCGGCTCTCCAAATACATCTCATCTAGATGGCCACCCAGCCTCTCTGGCCACAGCTTCTGCTCAGTGTCAGTGAAGGTGGTAGCCCTCAGCTGAATAACTAGCCACCGAGAGCCCATGGCGGGGGGCACTCCTCACGGCTGTCAGAAGTGACAGATAATCCAGTGTGATGGTTGATATCGATGTCAACCTGCAAGGATCTGGAATCACCGAGGAGACAAACCTCTCGTCATATCTGTGAGCTTAACTGAGGTGGAAGGCTCACCCTGAGGGCGGCTGTCACCACCCGTGGGCTGGGGTCCTGAACTGAAGAGAATGGAGAAAGTGGGTGAGCACCAGCATTCATACCCATTTGCTCTTTGACGCAGCATGCAGTGTGGCCAGCTGCCTCCACCCCCATTGCCACAACATCCCCTACAGTGAAGGACTGCACCCCAAACTGTGAGCTGAAGTCAAACCTTCCTCTCCACATTGCTTCCATCAGGGATCTTGTTATCATTCATATTTTTCAACTTTTTTTTGACATTTTTGTAAGTTTAAGATTTATTTGTTTTTATGGGTATGAGTGTTGTCTTGCATGTATGTCTAGGTACTACACATGTGTCTGGTACTCATGAAGGTCAGAAGAAGCCATTAGACCTCCTGGAACTGAAGTTACAGACAGCTGCAAGCCAGCATGTGGGTGCTGGGAATTGGATACTAGGTCCTCTGCAGGACTCTAATTGCTGAGCCATTTTCCATCCCACAGTGTTTGGTTCTATATGGTTCATTGCAATGCCTCACTTTGCTGATGACTCCACGGCCCCTCACCTAGTACCATCACTTCTTCCTGACCTCCTCCTCCTCAGCCTCTCCACTGTCTCCTCCAATGACCCTGTGGCCAGCAGTGCTCAGCACTGTGTTTGCTACTTCCTTCTCCCACACGTGTGCTCTCATCTGCTGCAGCCCCCGCCTGAATGGCACACCAGCCCTCTAAGGATCTGCAGACTCAGGAGCTCTGTAGTCTTGCCCAAGCTACCCAAACCCAAGGCGTTCCAGGGAGCTCTTTCCTTCCAATAAAGGCATATGACATGCTCCCTATTTCAGAGCATACCATCCCCCAGCTTCTAGTTCCTTCTAGATAAGCATCCAGAAGACCCCATGCCATCTTAAAAGGAAATCTCATTAGCTATTCTGCATGCCCCACCTTTTATATATCTTTCTAATCTGACCCTTCTCTCAAGCCTCTGGCCAAGGCCACTGTCACAGGCCAGGTACAGAATGAATGGGCCCTACCTATCACATGTAGATAGATGTCTGTCTGGGCTGTGGAGATGGCCCATCAATAAAGTGCTTTCCACGTAAGCATGAGGAGCTGAATTTGATCTCCAGCACTGTGCTTATGATCCCAATGTTGGGGAGATGGAGACAGGTAGGTCCCTGGGGCTTGCAGGCCAGTCAATAGCCTAATCAACCAGTCCTGGACCCAGTAGAGAGATCCTGTCTCAAAAAACTAGGTGGGGGATGGAAGGTGGTTCAGTAGGTAAGAGTACTTGCTGTCCAAGCATGAGGGGCTGGAATTTGAATCCAAGTACTCAAGTGAAAAGGGCCAGGCAAGGTTGCACATGCCTATAATCCCACATGCCTATAATCCCAGCTTTGTGGGTAGCAGGGACAGGCAGAACCCAGGAGCTCACTGGCCATCCAGCTTAGCTGAAACAGTGAGCCACATCTTCATCCACAGGTTCAGTAGAAGAGGATGTATCATGCCCTGCTCTGACTTCCACATGCAGATCCATACTAATGTGATGCACCACATACACATCACACACACAGCATAGGATACAATACATACATGGGGACAGCTGATAAATCTGTCTCACTAAATAAACCTCCTTCAAAGTCTTGCATTTGAGAGCTAGACCCTCCCTAACCTAACACCTATGCTAACCCACCCCCAGAAACCAGCTTAAGAAACAGGACTCAAGCCTGGGGCAGGAGCAAAATTCTCTCCCAACACAGAAAAGTACATTCAGAACCCAGAACCAGCTCATCCCTCATTCCAGAGAGGCACAGATGTCTCAGCCCTTTCTGCCAAGATCTTTATTGTATTTTTCTCAAAGAAAAACAAGTGTGGATCGGGAGAGGGTTAACGGTTTATTCTATTTTTTTCTGAGTGATTTTATCACTGCCGTTAGAACATTCATTGAAGTAAGTGAGGTATCCATCACAGGCTGACAGCAGTGTGCAGACTAATGGCTGTTACATGGTAATAATTTTTAATATGATTTTTATTTCACTTAATTTCATATGTGCTTGACAAAAGGTCCCCAGTCACTTGGGAGCAGTGCGGGACTGGGAATATGCACACAGAAAGGTCTGTGGAGCCAGGTGCTGGAGCCCTTCAAAGAAACAACATTGTCATTGGGGAAAGGGAAGTTGTGATGTTGGTGGGAGGAGGGAAGGAGCTGGCTTCTGACACCATGTTGGTATTACACCCCCACAGACATGCCAAGACACAATGAGTCAGGGATGGACGCATAAGCAATGGGTCTGCCATGTGCACACAAGCTTGCTGGGAACCTGCACAAAATGGCTGATCTTGTGAGGACATGGTCACACCCTGTCAGTCACACTGGGTTTGCAGAGAAACACATAGTAAGTAAGTAGGAACTGGACACATAAACATGCTGCGGGAGGGAGAGAGGGGGAAAGAGAGAGGGGGAAGAGGAGGGGAGTAGAGGAGGAGGAGAAAGGAGTGGAGGGAAGGACGAAGAAGAGGAAGTAGGTGAGAGAGAAGGAGAGAAAGAGCGTGTGTTCCATTTCTTGGAAAATCCCTGTGCCTAGAAAGATCACAGAGTAAAGACCCAGCCACAGAAGCCAGTGTGGTCCTCATGCTCATTGCTGCACATGCACATGTGTGCACATATGTACACACACACACACACACACACACACACACACACACACACACACACACACCTGTACATCACCAGGGACTTGAAACAAGTCACCCAGTCCTGTCCATGACAATGTTGCTGTGAAGAGAGATAAGGTGAAGCTATAATCTGTCATGTGCCTGTGAACCAGACTTTTGTTACAGGACTGCACCCACATCCCCTAGGCAGATGGAGAACACCCCTGTCACACCAGCTGCCATCTCACTGGCCCTGTGGCTCCCATGGGCAGATAACAGGAGTGCCCACCACGACTGGCTATGGCCAGGTGTGACATGCTCCTGACCTAAATGCACATGGAGACCTCTTTCTGAGAAAAGTTTGTCACACCAGTCTTTCCATCTGGTGCTGGAAGGGCCTTCCACATGCTGTCTGAGAAGACTCCAGGGTCAGACTGCTAAGGCCCAAACCCAGCTCCACCCACTCGCTGTCCCCATAGACTGTAAGTCCCCACCTGGAGATACTCACACGGATTAATAGGAAGAGTGTGGCTCTCAGAAGAAGTTATCTACTGTGATCATATCCTTCCAATTTCTTCTGGGAAGGAGAAAAATTGGATTTCCTTAGGTCCTCTCAGGATGGAAGAGGATTATTGGGAGCTGAGTTCATAACCCAATGGTGCCAATCTTCCTCAAGACTCTTATCCTGCCTGGCTTTGAGATACTGCTGCCTGTAGGATTTAGGGAGCAGACAGACAGATCACCTTCCTAAGGCCAATTATTGTCTCATACAGGTCTACACACAGAGACACTCATGCATGTGCACCCACACCCACACACATTCTTACACACACACTTATGGATTCACACAAACACACATGCTTGCACACACATTTATGGATTCATACAAACATGCATGCACACACACATTCATGGATGCACATACACTGATGCCTGCACACACATCCACATGAATGTACACACACACGTCCTGTGCACATGAGCATGATATATGATATCACACACACACATATGTACGTGTGTGTGTGTGTGTGTGTGTATTGTTTGTGTGTGTGTGTGTGTGTGTGTGTGTGTGTGTGTGTGTGTGTGTGTGTGTGTGTGTGGACGCGCATGCGTTTACGGGTGCACGCATTGGGTTTCAAACACTGCCTTTCTCCACAGAGGTTTGCTGAAAGGAGATCAGAACTATGGACAGCGATCTGTCTCTGTCCATGGTGCTGCCTAGAGCCTCTGTTTCTCATTCCCAGCAACTGCCCTGCAACCCTCACTTCCGGCGTGAAGGTCCCCTCCCCCGCCCCCCAAACACATACACTTCTCACCTCTGCTTATTCCACACTCCAGCCAGGAGGCTCAACAGGATATTTCACTAAAACCAGGGCTCTGGGTTTGGGTGGGGTGTTTTGAGTTGAACAACTACAGAATTCTTCATGGACTGGGACCCACAATAGGGTGAGGGATGACCCTAAGTTAGTAATGGCTCTATTATTTCTCTACCAACCCCACTGAGGTAGGTGCTGTTGTTAGCCACACTTGGAAAACTCTGATGTCAGAGATTCACCCACATTTACATTGCAAGAGGTGAAGGAAGAGGATTCACCTCACACCCAGACTAAAAACTTCCGAGACTCTCAGAGATGCTTGTGGTCATTGTCCCTGGTGTCAACTCCTAACAAAGATGCTTTCAATGAATGCACAAGTGAACACATCACAGTTCTGATTCCTGGTTAGAAGGCTCATCTTCAAAGCTGTTTCTTCAGACACTACACCCCCTATCTGTTACTATTACCAAGACTTTCCTCCCCACATCTCCCATGGAGCCTGACGCAAACCCCATTTGTCCTCAGCAGAATTCTCAAATTTCCCTGAACGGGAAGTTGAAGGTCCTGAGATCCAGTTATCTTAAGTGTGGAACAGCAAGTACTGGCCACTGTGGCAGTTTGAATAAGAATGGTCCCCATAGGCTCATCTATTTGAATGCCTGGTCACCAGGGAGAAGTATTAGGAGATGTGGTCTTGCTGGGGAAAGTGTGTTACTGGGGGTGGGCTTGGAGGTATCAAAAAGCTGATACCCGTTCAGTCTCCCCCACCCCCTCTCTGCCTGCTCCCCGTGGATCAGGATGTAGCTCTCAGATGCTCCAGCACCATTCCTGCCTGAGAACCACCATGTTTTCTGCCATGATGATCATGGACCAACCCTCTGAAACTGTAAGCAAGCCCCAATTAAACACTTTTTTGTAAGAGTCGCCTTGGATGAGGTATCTCTTCACAAAGACAGACCAGTGACTCAGACAGGCATGCAGAAGCATGGCCAGGGCTGCTGTGTCTATTCACTGCACTCATCTGAACCACTTCTGTGAGCTACTAGAATTGTCTCCCCCTTGGCATCTGGAGGGGGAATTTTCAGATAGTTTCCAAGGTGGAGGCAGGTTCATGGAAGAGGCAACTCAGAAACAGAACATTTGATTCACAAAAAGGAAAGATAAAGATTCTGGGATGGCCCCAGACTTGGGACCTGGTGACACATTGTATTCATAATCCAGTCTTCCTAGGCCCAGGCTCTAATCTGGAAGAAGGAAGAGAACAGGAGTCCAGGCATGTGCTAAAATCAGAGCACCAGCCATGAGCCACCATCGATGCACTCCCTACTACAAGCCCAGCACTATGCTAGAAGTGAGGCATGCAAGGTTAGTCAAGCAAGGTCCTTGCCCCCAGGAATCCCAAAGATTGACAGAAAAGAAATTCAACTAAACAGACAATTTATGCCAGACAATGCTTTGTCAAAGATGACTGAGGAGGAAAGGGGCCAGGGTTCCTCCTGGGCCATGTTAGCTGAGAGCCTGTCCCCATGACAGCCTTTCTCAGACCCCACAGGGCTCTGCTCATCAATTGTCCCAGCTCCAGACAGCACAGCCATGTAGAAGCAATAAAATACAGTGCTCACCAAAGGCGTGGGTTTGAGATAGACTGCTTTTATCCAAATCCAAGTCCCTTAACATAGTCACTGTGAGCCTTTGTACATGTTATTAATCTCTCTAGGCCACAGCTGTAAAATGGAATAATGAAATCTAACCTATCTCAGGGGCTGATGTAAGGATTAAATGAGTGGATGATTATGAAGAGCTCAGGACAGGATTGGCACGTGGTTGGAACTGCAGAGAACCGGGGTGGTGATGATAGCAGTGTCTCATCCTAGTGCGCAAGGCTATCAGAGGCTGGGGATAAATTAAGGCAGGCAGAGCACGGGATACGGTTGATGTCACATAGGCTTCTGAGTGGTTTGCTCCCTGCTCAGACCAGGCCCAGGACTCCACACAAGCTCTATTTCCATCCCCAGGGACAGACAGCTGGGCCTCCATACTCACTAGTGCTACTGCCATTAAATGGGCACCAAGCTTGTGGGCACTGGGTATATATCATACCATCAAAGTCCCCATCGTGATACTTACCCTGTCTGTTGAGATAGTCTCATGTAGCCCAGGCTGGCCTTAAACTTGCTGAGTTACCACAGATGACACTGGACTTCTGCTCCCCTGCCTCCATTTCTCTACATCTGTGATTACAGGCTTGAGGCGCCATGCTTGCTTTTATGTGGTGCTAGGATAGGACTGAACAAAAATGGGTCAGCTGGTGCTGCCTCCTCCTGTGCTAACAGCTCAGCTTAAAAGCCCCTTAGCCAACTGCACACAGCAGTCCCTCTCTTCCATGCCTTCTACAGCCACCCTGACCATGCATACATGCACACACAGACATACAGACACACAGACACACACAGACACACACACACACACACACACACACACACACACACACACACACACATACACACACAGCTTCACATGTATACAGACCTGGATTCAAGTCCTAGTTCTCTGACTTGGGCCTGTCACTGGTCCTTCTCAGATTACCCACCTGTACATCAGAGAAGGCCTCCATCTCTCAGATCCAGCATCCCTGGACTACCAGAGAGATCTGAACCAGTGCACTTGTCCTCAGCCCCCACACTCCTGAGGGCAGCCAAGCAGCTAACAGGACAACTAATCGAGAACTTCTAGAACACAGCAGGAGCCCACACCCTCCTCTTTCTTCCTTCTTTTGTCCCATAAGTTTTACTAGGGCCAAATAGAGCCAGAATTTGGGGGGGTGAAATCACAGGGTTTCTGACCTTCAAGTCTAAATCTGCCCCACACTGGAAATGTCCTAATCCTTTGAGTCTTGGCATTCTGAATGATAAAGCAGGAACATGAATCCTTCCATGCTGGGCTCTAGCAGCTCAGAGCAGCGTGGGCCAACGTAGCCAAAAGTGGGAACAGTGGAGTCCATCAACCTATGAGCAGGTGAGCAAAGCATGTCTGTTTGCACACAGTGGGCATGTGCACCTGAGGGAGAAAGGAACATGGAAGTATCATGATGGCAATAAACATGAAAAACACTCAGCCAGTGAACACTCAGACACAAAAGGCCATGTGTGGTATGACTGCAGTCACAGGTCAGATCCAAGAAGACAAGTCTGGAGGGACAGGAAGCAGATGAGCAGCTGCTAGGGAAGACTTTGCAGGTTTAGGGGGTATAGACAGTGGTGCTGTTTGCATGTCGGGTTGATACATGAAGAAACATTGCACTGTGTCCATAAAGGTGTCAATTTAATGGCATATGAGCCACATCTTTACAGAAGAAGGAGGAGGTAAGGAAGAAAGGGAGAGGAGGAGGGAGGGAGGGAGGAAGGGAGGGAGGGAGGGAGGAAGGGAGGGAGGGAGGGAGGGAGGGAGGGAGGGAGGAAGGGAGGAAGGAAGGAAGGGAGGGAGGGAGGGAGGGGGGATGGAAGGAAGAAGAAGGCTGGTTGATTGGAGGATGAGCAGTGGTCAGAGCCTGAAGTCCTCCAACAACCTAGGGACCCCCCCCCCCAGAGCCTCAAGAGCCTGGGATGCCTCTCAGGCAAACATGTTTACAGGCCCTGAGCTCCCAGCGGGCCAGCTACTTGGTTAGCTCAGGACCCTGTGACCCTGTAAGCATCAGGGACAGTAGGGAGTACAGAGCCTCACTGAGGGTCACACAGACAAGATGCTAACTTAGGATCCCTGAACCCCTGGGTCTCATTTTCCATGTCTTTGGTATACGAGGCACAAACGTTGCTCACTTTACCTTGTTCTTGTGAAAATTATGTGAGAGAGATGTGGTGACATTCCTGTCATCTAGCCCTTGGGAGACAGAAGCAGGAGAGCAGGTGGTTCATGGCCATATTTGGTTGTATAGTGAATTTGAGGCTAACCTGAGCTACATGACACCCAGTCTCAAAAACTCCTAAAGAAAAAAAGAATATTATACAAGAGCATCAGGTAAAGTGCCTGTTGCTAGAGTGAGCAGGGCCTCTGACAGGGTCCTGCTCTCAGTAAATCTTCCACCAGCTGTAACTGGAAAGAGATACTTTCTTGGGGCTATTATGGAAAGTCACTTGGAACTTTGAGGCCAGTTAGAAGCTGCTGCCGACATACTGTCAGGTTGGTGACCTGGCCCAGCAGGTCAGAAACAAAAGATTCAGTTCCAGGCATGTCTAGGAGGAAAGCCAAGCAGGCTGTCAACCCCCTGGCTGGGGGTGGAGGAGGCCTGACCCCTCCCAGGTTTCTGTTGATGAATGCATAGGTTGGGGTACTGGGCCCTGGACTTCAGGGCACAGAGGGAAGGAGACCCCAGAACCCCAGGATCACAGAGCACTCCAGGCTGAAGGGGAGGCACAGGAAGACCATGAGGAGGGAGGTGCAGTAAGGGACAAGCTCCTGCAGGCAGATGGAGGACACTCAGAGAGGCGGAGGGTGGAGAACCAGTTCAGGAATGGACCTTTAAGAAGCCAGCTGGGGAGGAGGGACCTGGAGATGCTGGAAGAGACACAGACAGGGAGGCAGACGCTTAGGCCTAGACTGACACACCACGGGGCACAGTCACCAGAGAAGGGAAGCCCAGAATGTCTAAGGGCCAGATGGTGTCTCCCATAGGTAGGCAGCTGGTTTTTATTGAGTGGCGGAAGGGGCTCAAGGAATAGGTGTAGAGAGCCTGGTGGGCAAACAGTGATGGGTAAGGGAGGCTCCTAAGGGAAAACACCAGAAAGGTTGAAAACACAGAGCACGATGGTTAAATACTGAGTGGGCATGGCTGTGAGGGCATTCTCAGCGAGGTCAGTTGAAGCGAAAGGTCCACCCTAAAGGTGGGCAGCACCCTTTCCTGGGCAGGAATCCAGCACAAAAAGGGGGCGTGAGCTGAACACTGGTATTCATGGTTCTTTGCTTCCTGACTGTGGGTGCGGTGCGAGTGAGCACTATTCTCCCACACTGTGAGTGTAAACAACCCCTTCCCTCTTTGAAGTTGTTTTAAGGTATTTGTTGCAGCAACAAGACAAATCACCAACACAGGAAGTGTGGCTGCAGGTCACGGCCCACAGGAGCCTCGGTGGCCTTTGGACAGAGGTAGTTCCTTTATGCTGAAAGCTTTTCCAACATTAGCTCCATCCGTCCTCTGGTGCCACCCAAGGATGAAAGTGGGCTGTCTCTTTAAGAAACACCTGAGTGACTTGGGCACTCAGCATCTTCTGGCATTTCCTGTGACTCCAGGGCCTGAGATGTAAGGCAGAGCTGAGTTCATGAGAAGTCAGACAGAGAGAAGTTTCTAGACAGGCAAGCAAACCAGCAGATAGGCAGGCCAACAGGCAGCTGGAAAAAAAAAAAAAAAAAAAAAAAAAAAGATGGAGGGACAGGCAGACAAAGCTACTAAGATGTCTGCCATTCCCTGTGGGGGTCTCCCACCCCATCCATTGCTGACACCTCCAGACTCAGAGCACAGATTTATCTCTAAACACCGCCACAATTCCGCTATTGGATCTGTAATCACGGACTCCAATGTTCGCAGGATAAATACACTAACAAACTAATTGTTTGTTAGCGCTAAGGTCCCAGCAATCAACATGTCCATTGTGAGATATGGTCCACTCGCCTGCTGGAGTCCAAGCCATAGCCAGGCTCCATGGCCTGGCACCATGGGTGCCCCAAAGGCCTCAGCTGGGGTGCTAGCCCACTGTGCACACATGTGCAGAATATCTGTGCAGGGGCAGAGGGGGCAGGAGCCCCCCACACGCTGGCACGTAGCCGCTGCTGCCCTGTCTGAGCCTCGTCAGTAGCACACATAAACTAACTCAGTTCCTGGGGACCCCAGAGGAACAGCAGGAACTGTTTGGTAGAGAATTATAGCTGTGGGTGAAATTAGATGTACTCTGAGCCCCAAGGCTGAGAGAAATAAAAAGCATTTTAAATGGAGTGTAGAATTCATATTCCTCAGTCACTTTCCAATAAATAAATCTTGTACCGTTTTTTTCTGTAAACAGTGGTTACACGCAGCTTCTATTGTCTCCATGTTCTATAAGCCGACGGGCCAGGAGTGGCTGGCCAGGCACTGCGGTGGGAATGAAGAAGCTGGGGAATCTTTGAGGCCTGGGGACCCCAAGACCTAGTGGCTTGTTGGGAGCCCCCCACTTTAAGGAAGCATCAGGAGGACCCCGGGGCCGTAGCCCAGCTGTGAACGTCTCTCAGATATCCCCCAAGGCCCAGATCTGGGGTTCCAGCGTGACTCCACCTCGCTGGCTTACTCTCACCCTGGGGAACAAAGCGATCCTGGGAAGGGACAGTGGAGGGCAGTGGGGACCCTACAGGCCTCTCTAACACCTCTGCTGCCTCTTGCAGAGTGGTGGCCTCCCCCACTCCAGATACTAAACACCCACAGAAAACCACGGCAAGAGCCGTCTCCCAGTCCCATCACTCCGGAAAGAGATCACTGCAGCTGGGCTGGTATTTTTCCTCTGGATTTTTATTTTATTTTATTTTTGTGGAGAGGGGGGATGGATACATCAACACATACACATTTCATGGACCAGAAATAATCTGTACCAACGTGTGTCAGGTGCCATTGTGCAAATTTGGAATAGATGATGTCTGAATTCTACAACAAAGAGTTTGTGGCAGTGCTTAATAGTAAGCTGTGTCACTGGTCACCACGATATACGGTCACAGTCTGGCGTCACTTCATGTGTCCCTTAGAACAGATGAACACAGTCTCACACAGCTCCCCTCCCCATGGCCCTGAGAAGGTATCACAGCCAACCTTCAGGGAGGGGAGGGAACCTTCCAAGGTCATGAAGGTCAAGGGCCTCAGTACCTCTGTTAACACTCACATGTGTGACTCCTGGTGTGTTTACACTTCCTGCACTGCACCCCAAACTCAGGCCCCAGTGGACAGTCCTGCCCTCCTCTGGCCCAGGGCAGCTGGGTTCAGAGCCTCTCCCCTGAGCTCATCTCCTCTCCCACCAAATAAGGCGAAGCCCTGAAGTCCAGGACACAGTCTCAGTGTGTGCTGTCAGGAACACATGTTCTCCCCCGACCCTCTCTGACAGGGTCCCCCCCCCCCCATCCCCACCCCCACCCTGTGTAAACCAGGCTGGCCTGGAACACATCATTTCTTAAACTAAGAACAAGACCCCTTGTGGCCAGGCAGTGACTCGGTGGTACAGTGCTGGCATGCAGTGTAGATTTTATATGAGATATGAGATTCTCTTGGTTCCTTTCCAGCACTGCACAGGTAAAAAGGGAAGACACCCAAAAATCTTTCTGGTAATTAAAACTTGCAAATGAAATACACCATGCAGTGAGATTAGTCAAAACCCATCCCCAAAAAAGTCTTAGGAAAAAGGAAACATAGCAGAGGATTCTGGGACAGGTCTCCCAGCCCCCACCCCCTTGCTCTTATTCCTGCTTCTATACATGTGTTCATTTTACAGAAGAAAAGAGCAGCCAGTGTGGCTAAGCATGGGACGAGAAGGAGGAGAAGGAAAGAAGCCACCCTTTGCTGGGCTCCTCAGCCCTGTTTCCTGGGGCTAGACACCCCCAAGGGCTCACAGGCCTGAGAACCTAGTGTTTCTCTAGGGATGTGAGGTGAGGTACAACATGTTTTCTCCGAACATAAAGGTCCCATCACTGAGCGGGGAGGGAGGAGAGGTTCCATGTGCCATTCACTGACCCAAACAACCCTCATCTGAGGGTCCCTCCAAGTGACATCATGACCATAGCAGCCCAAGCTCTTCATGGGGAGGATGCATGAGCTGACCCTGAGCAGGAAGGGCTGAGTCTTGGATTTGGGGAACACAAGATCCTGCCCCACATGGCTGAATGACTCCTGTGGAACTCTAGGCTGTCTTGCCCTCTCTGGACCTCAGTTTACTTGTCTATGAAGCAGGGACAGTAAGAGTCCCACCCAGGGGGTGAAGGAGTACAGATCCAGTCATGATCCACTCTGTGCCTGAAGTGGCAGCTGATGTGGGGTAGCCAGGCTCCCTTCTTCCCGGGGCCTTTGGTCATTTATTTATTTATTTTTGTTAATTAAATGGTAAATTTTCATATCTGATTATTTACTGCCAGCCTATGCCATTAA
Organism: Onychomys torridus; assembly: GCF_903995425.1. Lineage (NCBI taxonomy): Eukaryota > Metazoa > Chordata > Mammalia > Rodentia > Cricetidae > Onychomys > Onychomys torridus. The sequence continues at coordinate 4,823,652 of NC_050446.1, read as the reverse complement.
GAGCTCCTATAAAAATCACAGCAGGGAGCTGGGCTCCGACACACCCGCCTTTATCTGCTCCCCAACAGCCTTGGAGAAAACTCCAGGAAGGGAGAGACTGTCCTGGACTTGACTTGACGCCCTTGGCCCTCATTTGACCCAGTGCCCTACACTACATACACCATTAGGACTCCCAACTAGAGTCCCCAGAAGAACAGCTCATTGCAAACCTCCAGTGTAGAGGCAGCCCCCTTACTCCACGCTAGGGTCTGCTGGAGCCCAAGTTGACTGCCCTAGCTACAGCCACACTGAGAGACATGGTACCAAGACAGGATGGTTAAATAGCTTGCCAGAAGCTCCACAGTTGTTCTGAGGGGCACAAGAATTTAAATTCTGTCACTTAGCTCTGAGATCTGTACTCCAACTCAAACTCTCTGACTCAGTGATTAAGAAAAGACAGGTTTGGGACTGGTCAGACCTGGGGGTCTAACTCTAGGTCTCATAGCCACAAGCCATGTGAGCTTGACCAAGATATCCACTCCTCCTGCCTCCATTTCCCTATGGAGACAGTAATGTTTTCCTGCCAAGAGTCAGGATACCAGAGTTGGACTTTTCTTTACTCTGGGCATGTGTTAAGACCTCAGCCCAGGACAAGAGTGGGGTGGGGCACACAGCCAGATTTGGGGGTGACCAGGTTGCTGCAACAGCATATGGAGACTAGAGGTCTCAAAGGAACCACTGCGGACTGGGCCCGCAGAATCCCTAATTGACCCAGATGGGCTCCAGATGCCTCAGTCCCAGTGCCTACTAGGAAAGAAGGGACTCTGGAAAACCCCAGGGGACCAGGTCACCACAGAGGTTCCTCGACTCTGGCCTTGAAGATCAACAGAAGGGGGACAAGTCATCAGGGGAACAAAGGAACTTTCTCCCTCATGTGATGGGAACCCTAGGAGGCAGCTGTAACAATGTGCCTGACCCAGAGTTGCATCTCCAACCTCAGAACCCAGCCAGACAAGAACCTGGTGGATGGATGCATGGGTGGACGGACAGTGATAGAGGAAAGGTCAACAAATCAAGACGAATGAATGGATGGATGGATGGATGAATGAATACTTGGATGCAGGATGAATGAACAAATGGCTGAACAATTGGACAGGCAGATGGAACAAATGGCTGAACATAAGACTAGATGATTGGGTGGGTGGATGGATGGATGGATGGATGGATGGATGGATGGATGGATGGATGGGTGGGTGGATGGATGGATGGATGGATGGGTGGATGGATGGATGGATGGATGGGTGGATGGATGGATGGATGGATGGGTGGATGGATGGATGGATGGATGGAAGGGAGGGAGGGAGGGAAGGAGGGAGGAAGGAAGAATAGAAGGATGGAAGGATGGATGGGGTAAACAGACAAAAGAACACACAAAGTATTGACTGAGTCGATGAGGGAAAGATTGAACACTATGGGAAGCGTAAGAACCAATGATTAACAGCCCACGCCGGTGGTCTCAGGAGGCAGAAGCAGGAGGATTATGGGTGTGAGGACAGCCTTGGCTACACAGTAAAACCTTGTCTCAAAAGAACCCCACAGAAAACACCAACATTAGCAACAGAAGGACAAATGAGCAGAGAAACACGTCCAGGACTGAGCCAGTGGACAGACAGTTGGATGAAATAGGAAACGTAAAAATTAGATGAAGAATAATGAATAAACAGAATGGAGTAACAGAAGGGGAGAGATGGGAAGGAGGAGAGGAGGAAGGGAGGCGGAGGAAGAGCCACAAAGACAGGAAGAGGAAAGGCTGCAGGGCCCGGCAGCCAAGTGTCCCCACCCCCTGTCCCCAGGTCCTGGCCCCTGCACCCATGCTTGTCCCTGGGCTCAGAGAATGGAGCCTCTGCTAGCTGGCAGCAAGGAAAGCTGGCTGGGGAAACCAGCTTCACCAACCACCCCGCGAGTCTTTAACTATTACATTAAACATCTGCTTTGCCTTTCATGAATCGGGTAGTGTTTCACCCCTGAGATATCTGATTTTATTACCTTCCAGGGAGAGGGCCAGGCAAGTGTTCTCATTGATTTGCGCATTAAATATATTAGTAATAAAACAACATCTCCGTAAACCAATTGTAAAATCAATATTAATTGGTACCAAAATATCACAAGTAGTTGAATTACAATTAAGGGTGGTGGTGAGTCTTACCTCGGGGCACAGGGTCCTGAGGTCCCAGAAGGGAGAGGGACTTGGGGAAGAATCAGATTTCAGAGCCAGGCAAACCTAGGTTTCCTCTCTGAGCCTCAGTTTCCTAGTCTGGAAAATGGGGTTAATTGTTCTCACAGAGGAAGCCTGGTGAGGATTAAATGGACCATGTGTTTGGTGCCTAGTAGCCAGAGAACCCAAGAGATGTTCCCTTCCTCACCTTGTCCTCACCCCATCATAAAGTGTGAGTCATATGATGGTGAGAATGTACCCCATCATGAAGTGTGAGTCATATGATGGTGAGAATGTACCCCATCATGAAGTGTGAGTCATACAATGGTGAGAATGTACCCCATCATGAAGTGTGAGTCATATGATGGTGAGAATGTACCCCATCATAAAGTGTGAGTCATACGATGGTGAGAATGTACCCCATCATAAAGTGTGAGTCATATGATGGTGAGAATGTACCCCATCATAAAGTGTGAGTCATACGATGGTGAGAATGTACCCCATCATAAAGTGTGAGTCATATGATGGTGAGAATGTACCCCATCATAAAGTGTGAGTCATATGATGGTGAGAATGTACCCCATCATAAAGTGTGAGTCATACGATGGTGAGAACAGCACTGACGGAAGAGTGGAGGGAAGAGCAGGAAAGAAGGTCTGAACGAAGGCTCAGGTTACAACAGCCACAGCAGAGCTGGTCCCCTTGACCACATCCTACACCCCTCCAGGCCCCTGTCCTGTCCTCCCAAAGTGCTCAGGAGGACATTTGCCATGGGCTCTGAGAGCCTGTGTTCTGGAGGATTCATTAGCTGTAGTTGTATTTGAGGGCTGGTGGCTAACGCCCAGGATGGCAGTCCACGACAGAACTCCCCTCAGCTTCCTTTCCCCTCTTCAGATGAGCATCTGAGGCAGCCATGCAGGGCTGGGGCTTGACCATGAACCAAGAGCCTCTTGATTTCAGCTGCAGTGAGCATTTCCAGGGGGAGGCCTAGCAGCCAAATGTGTCTTGTCCCCCCGTCCCTGTCCCCAGGTCCAACAGCTCACAGCAGCTCCACAGCAGTGCAGAGGTAACTGGGACCCTGCTGTCACATCTCAGGGCTGTATGCTACATCATCTAGGCAGACAGAGGCCACCTGTGCCCAGAAACATCCTCTGCTGGTTATTCACTCCTCCATGGGTGCTGGGCTTCCTGTGCTCTTTAGTGACTATGGAGGTGATACCAGTTGTGCATATGTTGATAAAGGACCTGCCAGAAACTTCACCCGCCGTGCTTTCTAATTTGCTACACTCTATAGCACAAACACATGGTTCTGTTCACAGGCTCTGGCCAGAACTACATCAGTTTTAAATCTCAGCATTGTTACTCTTAGTGATCAATTGTATTCATCAGCTACAGCCTATGATGCTGTGTAACAAGCTGCCCTGAAGTTACTTGGTGACTGACATTAAGTGGATTGTCATGCACACAGGGCTGCAAGTTGCCTGTGGTTTGTTGGTCTAGGCAAAGCTTTGCTTCAGGCCGAGAGTCAGGGTCAAGGCAGCCTCATAGTTCTTTTATCATTCTGGGATAAATGGCCGCCCAGGGCAGCTTCCCATCAAGCTAAGGGCATACAAGGCAGTGAGGAACCACTCCTCAGGTCAAGTCCACTAACTGGCCAGAATGAGTTCTATGGCCAAAATACCCTCTATCTGTGATGTGTGTGGAAATAAAGATTGTCTGAACATATATCCAAATGGTCATAGTGCCCCTGGCCTCCATCAGCTCATCTATAACATGGGCCAAGTACAGGGGTTGGTCTGAGTATAGGACCACCCAGCATCCAACCTTGTTTCCCAGTATCCAACCTTGCTTCTGTGATGGCCTCGTCTCTTAGTTGTTCTCAACATGTTATCAGCCTCGTGGGATGGAGGAGGCCTAGGTCCCTATGTCATGCTGTGAACCCTTTGGTACCCAGGTCGGTCCACCTTGCTGCTCCTCATGCACAGCAGCTCTCCCTGGGGTTCTCAGGATGGCTGGGACCCCAGAGTCCTACATGGTGCCTGATGCAGCTGCCTGCAAGGCCCTTCCTGGCTATCCCCAGGCAGCCATCACTGCTCCTGGTATACTGAAAATAGATGGGGCAGCGAAACTTTGTTTGGGCAGGCCCAGAAAATGATGGCCATGCTATGGTTTGACTAAGTGTCTTGAAAGGCATACATGGCAGATCTACTATCCCCAATATCTGCCCCAGAAAGTCAGGGTTTTCCAGAAATCAGAGGGGAGAGTGTGGCCCCCTTGCTTCACCAGGCAGTAGTGTCTGCAATATCCATCTTGTGCCTGCATATGCATGCACACGTGTACATACCTATGCATGTGGAAGTGTGTATTTACATGCCCAGCTGTGCATGATCTCATACTTGGGTGAGGGAATTGCTCACTCAGTGTATGTGTTTAAACGTAGCCCAGGTGCATGTGTGTCCATATCCACACCCAGACAGCCCTCATGTGTGTGTTCTCATGGGCTTCCAACATGGACAGCAAAGAATAGGCCTTCCTTCTGGGATTGCATGGGTACATGAGCTAGGATGACACAGAGCAGACTAGATGTCAACACCCACCTGCCTTTGTCCACTCCCCTCCCCACAGCTGAAGTTTAATGCATGACTTGTTCATGGTTATTATTTCCAGTATCTTGCTTCCTTTGAGACTTGCTATGGTTCTTAGCTGGGCTTTATTTAAAAGTCCAGGGCTGACAAGACACTAGCCATTTAGGTAAAAGCACTAGCCATCAGGCCTTGTGATCTAAGATCAATAGAGAGGACCCACATACTTAAGTGAATAAAAATAGGGGGGGGAGGGTTTGTTTGTTTTTTAAATTTCAGTCCCCCTTGAGATGGCTTGGTGGAGCCATCTTACTATTCTAGCAGAGGACTTGGGTTCGGTTCCCAGAACCCCCATGGTGACTTACAACATCCAGTTTCAGGAGATCCAATGTCCTTTTCTGACCTCTGCAGCCAGCAGACATGCATATGGTGCACAGACACATATACAGGCAAAACACCCATACAAATAATAAAATAAAAAAAAGAAATCTTTAAAATTTCAGTTCTCATCCCCAAATTCAAGGAAACTCATGACCTCCCACCCCCATTTTCACCTCCACCAAAGCCCACCTCTACAACAGCCCTTGCTGAGCCAGCAAAGCCACCCTGGGAGGTAAGGAAGGACCACCATGAGATGAGACCTTGCCCTCAGGCCCACCCTGGGTGCTGGGTACCCCCCCCCCCAGGAAGATAGCGGAGGCCAGGAGGCAGCAATGGAAGTTCCAGGCCTCTCCTTGGGGGCAGCTGAGGGTCCAGGAGCCTCCCTCACACCATCCCATCTGTGTAAATAATGCCGAAAATGAGTCATTTTTAAAGAGTGTCCAGTGGGATTCTGGAGCCTTGTTTTAATTATACAGAACCAGCATGGGTGCTCAGGCAGATGCTGGTGCTAATTGTTTCCGAAGCCAGCCCTCTTGGCTCTGCAGAATGCCCTGTCTGGGCACATTTTGAGCAGTTTCTCCAGCCATGCAAGTGAGGTCCCTCCCAGACTGGGCAGGTGACCTGCCTTGGTGACCTCCTCCTCCCTGATGTCACCTACTCACTCAGGCTCTAGCTGCCTCCTCTTCTCACAACACAATCAGCTAATGAGATGCTTGAGGCTGAGGACAGGGACAGGAGAGACCCATTGGGAGTACTGTGGGAAGAGGTGAGGGAGGGCACCCTCCTTCATCAGTGTGTCCCCTCTACGAACCTAGCCCTCCACACCACATCCAGTCCTGCCGTGCCCCATACATTTTGTAATCTCTGATTTATTACCCTCCTTAGTGGATGAGGGTCAGAAGGCTCCAAGCCAAGGTCACTCCACTAGGAAACCACAGAGAGGATCCCAGTTTCAGCCCCTCCCTCCCACGGCTGGAAAGACAATGGTGAACAGAGGTGCACCAAGAAAAGTGGGCAGACAGACAGATGTACAGAAAGTGGCTCCAGAGAGGCAATCAGGGGAGAAGAGTCAGTGGGCAAATTGTGGCTTTAACCCATCTACTGCCAGATGGGTGTGTTAGAGGCAAATCAACCACTTCTCAGACTACAGGGGCTGCAGTGTTGTGGGGAGCCACTCTAAAAATCAGCTAGAAATTAAACAGGGTTAGTGCTGAAGGGATTCAGAAATGAACACAAGGAAAAATCTACAGAGAAATAGGGACAAAAAAAAAAAAAGAAAGAAAGAAAAAAAGAAAGACAGGGTGGGGCCAGGGGCCAAAGCCGTAACAGGATAGGGAGCAGGTGAGCTTCAAGGTAGGGCTCAGGGCTAGTGAGCCCTGCAGAGGGACAGGCCTGAAACGGAGGAGGTGATGGATGGCGTGCCCATCAGTTTCTGAAGGCCAAGGCTCAGAGAGCAGCCGAGTCAGTGAAATTTACATTATTAATCTCTTGTAATAATCTATGACTCAAGCAGGCTGAGAAAACAGCCGTGCCTACGAGTGACCAGCCCATATAAATAACGGCCCCCCGCTCAATTTAATTGCACTCTGGTGAAAGCCCTCTTCTTGTATCTTTCTAATTACTTTAGTTTCATTAGGTCTAGCAGAGAAAGAGAGAGAAAGAGAGAGAGCTGTAAGAGAGAGGGAGGGGGGAGAGAGGGAGGAAAGGAAGGAAGGAGGGAGGGAGGGAGGGAGGGAGGGAGGGAGGGAGGGAGGGAGGGAGCGTTTCCATTGAGCATCGCAACAATGAAAAATTCATATTCCGATTTTTTTTTTTGTTCTGTGAAATATTTAAATGTTAATAGCCATTCCATCGCTGACATGCTATCTCACCAGTGTGGAGTTAAACAGAAAATCTATTTAATCTACGGGATCTCATTAAATGGTCGTGGCAAGGCAGTGGCTGGGAAGCAGTCAATAGCCAGGGAAAGAGGAGAGGAAGGAGGGGTGGGGGAAGAAAGAGCTGCTAAGATTCTTTAATTTAATTTATTGTCGTGCATGAGACACCAGGAAAGGCGAGGAGACGCTGGCTCCTGAGCCTCCATTTGAGTGGCTAATGATTAAATGTTTTCCATTGTGCTACAGCTGGTATGTATTATCACAGAGTGAGTGAAAAACACAAACTCTCAGCAATTTTGACTGCTTTCCAAATATTAGCCCCCTTTAAAGCCATTAAAAGATTATCACTGATTTAACCAAATGTCTGTTTGGAGTATTAACCGCAGTCTGTTCTCCGAATCCCCAGAATGCCTCTCCTCTCCTCTCCTCCGATTATCTCATCCACCCAGCAGTATTTAATTTCATTCCCATGAATATGCAATGAATTTAATTTTGAACACTATTTTCATCTGCTCCTGTAATCACAAAAAATGCTGGTGTAATTAGTTTCTAATTACTTGCTTTAATTGTTGTAGTAATCATTTTAATTACCCAAATGCACAGACATCAAATGCTAAAAGGAAAATAATCTCCTTGTGCCTCCTACCTTGTCTTTGGGCACTTGGTGTTTGATATCTCGATTTTGACACGGGCAACCTTCACTGAGCCGGGGGGTGCTCCGGGGGGCTTCTGGGGCTCAGGGAGGCCGCTCCAAGCCCAGGCCTCAACACAATCTGCTCACAGAAATTTGCATGCCCCCCAAAAAACCATTAAGTTAAAATATACAGTTATTGTACCTTTCTGGGCCGGGCGCCACGCACAAGCTTATTGCCGAAGCCCAAACCGGCACGAGCAGATGGTAAATCATGAAATTTTATGAAATTATTACGCCGGCGAGGTGTTTTGAATAGGAGCAGCTGTGAAGGAGATGGGACGTTATAAACACTCACAGGTGTTACCATCTCCTCCTCTGCCAGCCGCAACATAAAAAAAAAATTAAATTATAAACAAACCAGGCAAATGTTGTAATCTCTCTCCTCGACACACTCCTTACAGGGAAATTGCTTAAACTAAGCAAAGAATTCAATTTTAATTTGCATAAAATATTTATCAAGGCTTACGCAAATTTCCGCGCAGCTCCCTTCCTGCCAAGTTGAAAATTGCTCAGACATACAGAGGTGGAATATCGGCATGCAAGGAGGCCATTAGGCCAGCCCTCCCGGCCACTCGAGCTGTGCCGACGCCACGCGCCCAGCAGCAGGCCAGGCTCTGCCAATTTGGCCTTTTCATATTTTTTTTCTTTTTCTTTCATTCCTTTTTTGCAAACAGATTGTTTTTCTCATTATGTTTTTATATGTACCTAAACTGTTAATTAGGCTCTTAGAAGCTTTTTTATTGGGGCCTAAGTGTAACAAGCTGCTTTGTTCACAGACCCACACCTTTTGGCTGCTCCATAAACAGGGGCTTTTTGCTCCCAAAGCATCATTCGCTTTCTGTTACTGGCCCAGGTTTATGAGCTGGGAGAAGGGCGTCCTGGCTGGGTGAGGATGGCTCAGTTCTCCTAAGTGCTTGAGGATGGTGGCCCCAGGGGAGAGGAGGAAGAGGAAGCTGAGGAAGCAAAGAAGACAGGACTGGACACGAGGGTGACCTCCTCTGGACACTGAGTCTCTTCTTCAGGAAGCCCCTAGGGGCCCAATTCCAGAAAGCAGAACCTTAGCACTTTACAGTGCAGCCAGTGTCCTTGATCTCATGCTCACACCTGCCAAAGGGCTTCATACCTCCCCCTCCCTCCCCTCAGAATGCTCAGTCAGGACCATTGGCAATTCAGCTCTGGCTTCCCTGCCCAGAAGCACCCTCCTCAAAGAATCCACTCACTCACACACAAACTTTTCTTCACAGTCGTTGCCATCAGAATCAAGCTGTCCAGGTGCTTTTGTCCCTCTGCTGGGATGAGGCCCTCATGAGGGCAGGGATGTCGATGTGGCCCCACGTGTCCTTTGGCACCGCTTGCCTGCTTTCTTGGGATCTGTGCACCACAAATGAGTAGACAAAAGCCAGCCATCACAAAGTGCTTTTTGTTAAGGAAGGGCACTGAGTCGGGACAGGGCTTGGTCAGTTTCTTGAAAGAATGGCAGCTACTTGGGAGAGTGTCCTTTGGCTCGGCCAGATGGACCATCTATATGCCAAGAAAAAAATGAAATGCTGATGTCTACAGCAGGCTCAAGAGGTACCAGCCTTTGCCATCCATTGATGTCCTTAGTTAACTTTCTGTTGCTATGATAAACACCATAACCAAAAGCATCCTGGGGAGGAAAGGGTTTATTTCATTTTACAGTTAACAGTCTACCATGAAAGGAAGTCTGAGCAGAAACTCAAGGCAGGAACCTGCAGGCAGGAGCTGATGCAGAGGCCATGGAGGGATGCTGCTTACTGACTTGCTCCCTGTGGGTTGCTCTGCCTGCTTTCTTATATAGCCTAGGACCCCCAGCCCAGGGATGGCACCACCCACAGTGGGCTGGGCCCTCTTCCATCCATCATTAGCTGAGTAGATACTGCACAGACTTGACCATAAGCCAATGTGATGGAGGCATTTTCTCAAATGAGATTCCCTCCTCCCAGAAGATCCTACCTGTTGACAAACATCTGATCTGTACACCTGCCCTCCTGCAATCAGAAATCCAAATGAACTTTAAACAAATCCAGCCAATCAGCACTTGGCTACCCAGATCCCCCCAGGCCATACCATTTTGATATTCTGGGACTCCCACTATACCAAAGTAGCTGATGGAGTGGTAGGGCAGGATCCTCTTTATGGAGCAGGATCAATGGAAGAATGAATTAAGCATGGTGAGTAACTAATCAGGAAATAATCAGGTTTCACACTGCACAAACATGTCTGCACATCAGAGTATTGGGATGGAGGGTACAAGGAGGATAAGGCTGAAGCTCTGGGGCACTCTGCAGAAGCTGTCCAAGGAAATGCCCAGTGTCAGAGCTATTCACCATGTCAATGAGTCAGTGGCTGCACTACTGGTGTGGTCTCTTGGAGGTGTAGAAAGATACAGAAGAGCACCTGAGGACATCCTCAGTGCTCCCCAAGTATGAGCTCTGAAGGCAGGCATTAAGAAATTTGAGGAGAAGAGGCAGGGGAGATCTGGAATAGATGTTAGCTAACTAGTGAGTTGAAGATCACCCTAAGCTACATGAGACTTCTCCTTAAAAGAGGGTGTCAGGCTGGGCAGTGGTGGTGCATGCCTTTAATCCCAGCACTCAGGGAGCAGAGGCAAGCAGATTCTGTGAATTCGAGGCCAGCCTGGTTTACAGTGTGAATTTTAGGACAGCCAAGGCTATGCAAAGGAACTCTGTCTCCCCCCCAAAAAAAAGAAAAGAAAAAAAAAGAGGGTGTTGGTGGCTTGGGAGATGATTCATCAGGTAAACCACTTACTGGGCAAGCTTGAGAACCTGCATTCAGATCCACAGCACCCACATCAAAGCCAAGTGTGACTGCTTTTACTTGTAACCTCAGTGTCTTAGGAGCAAGGAGATGGGATCTCTGGGGTTTTCCAGTCTCCATCTCAACTCCAGGGTCAGTGAGAGACCCCAACTCAAGGCAGAGGGTGGAGCAGGGTGGCTTCGTCACTACCAACAGCTCTATCAAGCCTCACAGTGACAGAGTCCCAGCCAAGACTGAGGAGCTGTGTGACCTTGGACATGGCCATTGACCTCTCTGTGTGCTTCCCTCCATGTGGGGCAGCCTAGGTTTTCAGCTAGCTGCTTGAAGGTGAGTTTTGACACAATTTGTACTGCTCAGAACCACTGTCCAGATGGGGACTGATGGCCCCAGGCGCATGGTGACTCGGGTTTACCCAGCCACTAAGCCAATTGTCCCCAAAGCTCCACAGGACGGTGACTTAACCTCTTTTGTTTACCATCCCAGGGGAGCAGAGGAGAAGGGAAGAAAGTGGACAGCGTCCATCAGCATTGATGCTGGGGGTGGGACCGAGCAGAACATGGGCAAAGATGGAGATATGGAGAGGTCATATCTCTGGGATAGCTCTGACTATCCAATGCTGGGCCATTTGTTGCTTCTGGAAGGGACAGAGCAGTGGCCACAGGCTGAGAGGCAAGTGCAGGGTGGGCCACCTATCCATGCTCCCCAGCAAGCTCTTCCGAATAGCTTGGGCAGATCTGCAGCATCTGCCAATTTACCTGCTATAAATTCCCATCCCTGAGAGATCCTCAATTGCTCTGGGGAACCAGCCCAGACTCAGTAGGCACAGCCTCCTCCTGGGTAGCCCAGCTGGATCTACCCTGCCCTCACCTGGGGGCCTGCTTCTAGCCAAGGATATCCCTGTTGGTCCTTGACCTCCCACCTGAGCAACAAGCTAAGGAGTTTTAGGGAGAGTCAGGACCCCCATCCCACATCTGTCTCAAGCATTGTGACATCTTTATTTCCACCTGGGGCAAAGGAGGGCCCTCTTTTCAGGCAAGCTGGGGAGGTGCAGATGGTGGCAGGGTCACCTTGCAAAGAGTTATGGGCCTTGAAAGAAGCGGGAAGATGCAGGCCTCTGCAGGCAACAGCTGAGGATAGTAATCTGGACAGACAAGGAATCGATGGGAATTTCTATTTAGGGAGGAAATCGATAAGAATTTCAAGGTAGGAAGGGGGGAATTACCTTTAATTGGCACATTCGTCCAGCTGGCCCTGGGGTGAGGCCAAGGCTCACCAGGCCTTGGGGGGACAGCCAGGTGGCCCATTCTGTCCGGCCCTGACAGAGACCCTTCTCTCCAGGAGCCTCTGAAGCCTGGATTGAGCATGTCAGGGTGTGAGGGGTGGGTGTGCTGGAAATTACATTTCCTAAGCTGGCAGGTGCCTACAGCAGAACCACCTGCCTCACCCATGAGGGGTAAATTCTAACATGTCAGATAAGGGGCGCCGAGAGGTGCCAAACCCTATTCCAAGGAGTTTGTAGATGAATCTGTATTAAACCCCATGGTTTAGATCTTCATTTTAGAGGAGATGCTATCTCCATTTTGAGACAAAGAGAAGTTGAACTTCTTGCCCACGGTCGCCCAGCTAGGAAATATTTGAGCTGGATTTTGAAGACTTTCCCACCTGGTACTCTGGGCTCTGGCCCATGGATGGTGTCAGCCCTGCTGGCAGTACCAGGTGCCTCGAGCTATCCATGTCCTGTTGCAGGAAAATCCTCTGGGTAGAACTCAGTGAGTGCCTCAAGGCCCTCCCTGGGGAAAGGAAGGGAAGTTTAAGCCACATGAAGAAGGTCCAAGATGGAACCACCCCTTAACTCTCATACACCCCCACATCCCCCAAGGAAAAGGCTGCTGACCTCAGGAGGAGACCCAGGACTCCCAGATCCCTAACAGACTCCCCAGAGGGAAGACCTGACTGCTCACAAGGCCTTTAAAGAGTTGTGGAAGACACACCCCAAGAACAGAGAGCTCCACACCACTCCCACTTGCTACCCAGGGCCTTCTGGGAGCTTGAGCCTGGGCTCCTAGGAAAGACTTCCTGGGGAGGAGACTGTGCCCTGCTGACTGCTGGGAGTTTTTCTGTGGAATGAAGTGATATCATCCTGGAAGTAGACCTGGGGAGCAGAGGGTCAGTCCCCCATTCACCAGAAGGGAGTCCCTTCTGTATTTCTTGGCGAATCATCGGTGTGACAAACGCTAAGATATTAAACTTTGAAGGGAGGCTGTGGGGACAGGAGAAGGGCAGTGTGTCTGGGGAGGGAGGGCCCCTCTGCCTTTCTATTAACTTGGTGTTACAGAGAGGAAAGTGGAACACAGGAAGGGATGACCCTCTGACCATCTGCTACCATGCGCATTAAGGTCAGAGCTCCCGTCTCTCCAGCCTACGCCCCATTCTTGTGCCAGAAGACACAGCATCCCAGCCTTCAGAAGGTGACAGCTAGGGAAAGGAGAGGCCCAAGAGCAGGTAACATGCAGTCTGGGGGCTCGGATGAGGAGCATGGCTGGTTACTGGTGCCTCTGGAGACCTGGATGCTGAGGAAACTCGGGCAAGCTGTGTTTACAAGAATAGTCAAGGCAGATCTCTGGAGATGCGGGAATCTTCCTTCCTCATCTCCTTATAAACACTTCTAGCTCAAACTTCAGGGCTATCTGCGGGGGTTGGGTTGTGTCAGGACTGCAGGGCTACATGGGATTAAATCCTCTTCATCTTGGACTGGAAGTTAAGTGGCACTGTGGGCTAGGGAGCTTGAACACCCTACTGCAGCCTCAGTTTCTCCATCTGTGAAATAAAAACCAGTCCTATAAACCATGCCTAAAGGGTGTCTGCTGAAGGAGTGGCCAGGTTCCTGAGTGAACAGACAGATGGATGGACAGATGGATGAATGGACAGACACATGGATGAGTATAATGGGTGGATGAAATAATGACCTCACCTTTCTCTGTCTGGCTAGGCTTGCTGAGAAGACCAAACTTTCAAACCTGATACCAAGAGACAAAAACTCCAAGGCATATGCCCCACCCCTGCCCCAGGAGACACCTCCACCCAGGCAGGGCCAGGCATATATGGTCAGGGTGTCGCTGACCATTCCCAACCCTTATGAATGGACAGTCACCTCCCCCCATGTCCCTCAAACCTCCCACATGGGCTGAGGGTCCAATCAGATGGTAACACCACAGAGTCCACATTCTGGGTTCTGACTTGGGGATGCCAATCTGTCCATACTTCACTGGTATAGTATATTCACCAGTGGTAGGCACCAGGCACTAGCACTATGGAATATTCTTTCTCTAGTTCTACAGCATACCCCACCAGATGTACAGTGTGACTTCATAGGGTAGGGGATGTGAGGCCAGGGCTAGAAGTGTTTTACCCTGTCCAAGGCCACTGATATGGCTCTGCTGTGCCCTCCATGCCACCCTGCCTGGTTGTGGCTGGTATTGAGTGTCCAGCCATCCTGCGCTCAGGGGTATGGGGAGACGGTCCATTCCTCCACTCCTCACCCCACCGGCTGGCCCTGCATCCCTGTGCACTCCTAGGTCAGGGGCTCCGTGGGCTCAGCTGGAGCTGAAGGTTATTGGAATCCCCAGGCCCTGCTCATCTCATTTCTTCCAGAGCAGGGTCAGCAGCTTTTACAGACCCCATAAAACATGGCTCTTAGTCACTTGAGCACACCGCGGGCGCAGGCAGCCTGTCCATTCCCAGCCAGGACAAGTCTCTCCTTAACGAAGTAATCTCCCAGACTCATAAACCCCAGAAATGTCATGGGTGGCCTGTGCCCCTAAAGATAATTCCATGGTGACACCTGGCCCTGCAGGTTTGTGTGAAGAGGCAGATGCCACTTGGCAGAAACCCCAGGGCTCATCCTCTGATCCCTCAAACAAGCCTAGAGAGTACACTCTACTAGCTAGCACCATGACACAGATGTGGAGCAGGTGGGGGAGGTGGACATCAGAGCTGGAATTTGAACCCAGGCCAAGCAACACTCAGGTTTCAGTGAGGCTCCCTGGTGCCCTACACTGCCCCCTGCTGGAGGCAACACTCCAATGAGCAGAGCATCCAGGCCAATTTTCAGATGGCACAGTCTCACCTACCCCCAAAGATGCCCCAATGTTTCTGGAAGTCACCAGAGGGCATCTCATGGGCTCTGTCTACTTAGGTCCCCAATTGACTATTGAGTCCAAGACAATGAAAGCTTCTTGCTGCCTCTAATACTGAACACCACACTCCAGCCCACTGTGAAGGAGCCATTCCCAGCCCCACGCTCCAGATACAAGATCGCGAGTCAGAAAATGCATAGTTTTCAGTCCTCAGCTGGGAACTGTGGTCCAGCTGGAGCTGGGAGTGTCCATGCTGGTCTAGTTGGGGCTGGGGTTCCCCAATTTTGCAGCTGTGCTAGCCTCCATGAGCCCTTCTTTTTGCCTGCAATGTGGGAGCGACAAAGGAGCATCACACCTCCAGGCCTGGAGCATGCCCCACACTAAGAAGCACATGGTCTTATTCCACATGGCCCACAGGCCTCTCCCCCAGCTCCTGACCTCCCCCAATGCCACATGGATTCTATTCCACAGGGGATGTCCTCAAGCCTCTTTCTACACCCCAGAGCTACCACCAGCCCTGACAGATGCGTGCAATGACCCCCATATATATACTCCCTACTCCATCCCCAATGGCTTGGAGTGTACACCCCCAGCTCTTAGAGATTTCAGGGTCAGATCTCACCCATTTCTGGGGGGTGCATCTGACATTGCCTACTAGAAGAAAAACAGGGAGAGAAGCCAGACCAAGGGGGATTTGGGGCCCTCTCCTAATAGGTATATGTGAGTGTGCATATGTGCACATTTACACATATGTGCACATTTACAGGGACAGGGTGCCTCTTCCCAACTGTTGAAAATTCCCCATCCTCTGCCCTGTCTTGTGTTTCCTGGCAGGATTCTGCCCCACCTTACACTCAGGAGATGGGCAGCGCCCCATCTCTGGTTGCCTTCCCAGCATGGGAGGCTTTAGCTACTCAGGTATGACTCAAAGGCCAGCCCTTTCTTTTCTTCCTTCTCCTCCTGCAAAACCTATTAATGATGGAGTGGAGTTGGGTGCATGTGTGTGGGGGGGGGGCACTGCACGTATCAGGCAGGGCAGGTGGAAGCTGTGTGGTGTAAAAAGAGGCCTGAGGACATGCGGGTACACACAGACATTCACATCCAAGGCTGCAGAAAACAGTGTGTCCTCAGCCTAAAATCTCTTGTATTCTGTCCCAGACTATGACACACATGCACACACATGTGTGCACACACAGTGACTTAAAGGCTTGCACACTCCCACTCTCATCCGTGTGCCACACATCAAGAGGCCAGTATCCCATCCCAACTTGTTGCTCAGCAGCTGACGAGACACCAGGGTGCTGCTGTACTGAAGACCCTTCATGTCTTCAAGGAGGGGAAAGTCTGTTCCCAGCACTGAGAAGTCCCGTGAAAACCCTCAGGCATCAGGGTCACATATTGTCGGTGCCTGAGAGCCTAGCCCTACAGCATCCTCCCAGGGCTTAGGGAACTGGAGCCCCCAGGGTGAGAGCATCCTGGCCTGGCTGAGTGGCCTTTCTACAAAGCAGAAAATGAGCTTCTAGGACAGTGGGGATTGGGGGACCCCAACAACAGAAGAAAAGGAGAGATGCTGGGAGAAGGAGATGGAGAAAGAAGGGGTGAAGGGCAGCTGTGACAGGAGGGCCTCAGGGATGGGAGGACCACCATATGCCTCAAGGGATTCCAGCTGTGGCGCAGGGGTTGTAGATTTTCACTTGCTGTCCCTCATTTCTATTGTATGGCTGCCATCCTTCTATGACCAAAGTCATACACACCAAGTGCTGAATATGTGTTTGTTGGTTGAATGAATAAAGGCCTAGCTCTGCATCTTCACCTCCAGCCTGGTCTTCCTTCCCTCCCAAGGCGCTGGGCTGGCCTCCCTAGGGCAGAAGGCCTAGAATTAGCTCCCTGTTCACAACCGTGTAGCCTGCAAGGTATCTGCCTCAATTTACCCCAGGACCATCTATTCCTTACCAATAATGCTGCCAGGAGTCTCAGTAGGAAATCCTGATGACCCTCTGGGATGGAGGCTGCCGTATGTGTGTGCATGTGTGTGTTCTCATTCATCTACTTGTGAATATAGGCATGCACACAGGCATGGAGATCAGTTAACAAACTCGAGTGTCTATCCTTGGAATGGTTTGAATAAAATTGGCCCCCAAAGGCTCACAGATTTGAAGGCTTAGTCACCAGGGAGTGGCACTATTTGAAAAGGGTTAGGAGGTGTGGCCTTGTTGGAGGAGGTGTGTCACTGAGAGTAGGCTCTGAGGTTTCCAAAGCTCACACCAGGCCCAGAGTTTCTCTGTGCCTACAGATCAGGATGTAGTCCCCAGCTGCTTCTTCTGCAACACACCTGCATGCCTGCTGTCATGCTCCCTGCTGTGATGATGACAAGCTAACCCTCTGAAACTGTAAGCCAGCCCCAATTCAATGCTTTCTTTCATAAGAGTTGCCTTGGTCCTGGTTCTCCACACAGCAACAGAACAGTGACTGAGCCAGTCTTCACCTTGTTTGAGAGTCTTGCTGTTCACCCTGCACACATACCAGGTGCTGGACCTTGATACCACCCTGGCCCCACCTCCCTCTCCCTGCAGGAGTCCTGGGATTACAAACACCTTTGCCATGGGGTCCAGCTTCTGCTTGCATTCTGGGATCTAGATTCGGGTTTGGGTGGCAAGAGATTTTACTCACTGGGTCCTCCTGCTTCCCAATGGGTTCTTTAAAAAGACCAGGAGAGGCTGGGGCAGTTAGCCTCTTTAATAGGAAACATGTGGACCCTTTCAACACACACCTTTGTAGTGTGACCCAGTACCTTCTCCTTTGGGAAAGTGGCGTGGCGTCTCATCCTGCCTGGTGGATCTGTGCCGACCTAGGGACATCTCATCCTGCCTGGTGGATCTTAGCCGACCTGGGGACTTGCCCTGGCCAGTGGGAGGGCAGAAGTGACTGTGTGCTGGTTGTGGCCCAAGCCCCAAGAGGCCTCATAGGTTTATCATCCTGGTCTTGAGACCCACACCTACCCCCACCCCACATGAGCATGAACACAACGGGCTAGAAAACAAAGAAACAGACCAGCCCAGATAAGGCAGACTACCTTCCAGCCAACCACAGGACATGAGTGAGCCCAGCCAAGATCACATTCCCACCCATGGAACAGAAACAAGAGACAAAGAAACAGTTGTGTTTTGAGTCACTAAGTTCTGGGGTGATTTGTCACACAGTTAAAGCTGACTGATACATCATCCTAGGGGCTGTTAAGAAAGAATGCAGGTCAAGTGTTCCAGGTGATACACAGTGTGGCAAGGCCTCAGGAAACAGTAGCTATGTTTGTTTGAAGATTAGCATTTGGGGCTGGGGAGACAGCTCAGTGGGTAAGAGCCCATGCTGTTCATGAGAATCTGAGCTCCGATCCCAGCACCCATGTCAAAAACTGGCCATTTGCATGTCCGTAACACCAGTGTTTTAGGGGGATGGAGACAGGAGGGTCTCTGGGGCTTGCTGGCTGCAGCCTGGCTCTATGTTCAGTGCTAAACTCTGTCTCAAAAGGATAGGGTGGAGAATGCTACCACTCCATCATGACACCTGACACCTTCTGGCCTCCTGGAGTATACATGCTTACACCTGAACACACACATGCATAAAAATACATCACACTTGTAAATACATATGTACATACACTCACATGCTGGAGGAGGAGGAGGTGGAGGGAGGGGGCTCTATTGGAGGCCTGCATGGATGCCCAGGACCACAAAGGCCTATGAAAAGTACAGTCACAGCAGCTACCTGAATGGTGGCAGGCATTGCAGCTGGCACAGTGGCCTTTACCATTCATGCCAAGGGACTTCCTGGATTGTACAAATGGAGACCCATGGTGATCTGGCATGGAAGCAAGACAAAGCTGCTTTACAGTTCGGCAGTGTTCTCCAGTCTTGAAGGGGCAGGAAGTGGAGCCTATTTGGAGGGTGGTGGTGGGCCCAAGAAACTGAAGACTGCCTGAGTCTTAGAGAAAGGTACTGTGGGGAAGAGGTGACAGAAAAGCTGAGGATCATTACTGTCCTCTGCCCCATTTCATCCCATACCCTGAGCAGTGGTTCAGTCTGCTAGCCCCAGACCTTTGTGAAATGCTGCATAGAATAGCATCCATGGAGCCTCACCAAGCAGGGGTGTCCTTTCAGGAAATAAGATGGGCCCAGAAGGGTGGAAGCAATGCAGGAATGGCAGATAAGGGGTGGCTGGAGACAGAGGATCAAATGCTCAGTGGCCTCAGGGAAGGAAAGGGAATGCCTCACCACAAGACACATCTGTGGACCCAGGTCATTTTCTTTAGCTTCAAAGAGAAACAGATGGCCCGGGTGGCTGGGGACAGCACCATCAGGCCACACAAAGCAAACCACCCAGCCTGGAGCAAGCACCATAATGACAGCGGAGGAAGCCACAATGTTGGGGCACAGAAGACAGTGAGGGCAAAGGGGGCCAGGAGAGAAATGAACAGGAAGGGTAGGAAGGCACTCTGTTCTTACTGCCCTAACTGGCTTTCAGTAGCCAGGGCAGGGCTGAGAAAGGAACCCCTAAGCCACACAGACTGCTGCCAGAACGTCCCCACATCATCTCTGTAGTACGGCTGTCTCTGTGTTGGAGGCCAGGAGGGGACTGGATCTTCTATTTCACTCCCAGCTGCTGAGAGAGATGATGTTAACAGCAATGCTGATAAGCTCCCACAACAACAAACCAGCAGAGATGGAATCACCAGGCACAGCAGAGGGGAGCATGGGAGTGTGGGTATAGGCCAGGCCTAAGGTGCCTACCGCAGACCACAGACCAGGCTACTAAACCGGGCTTGGAATCCTGGCAACTCATTGAAAGTCAGTGGAAGCATTGTGGTGAATCACGGAAGTGTCTGTAACACTCAGAAGCAGCAGTGGCTCTCTGCACACGCTTCAGGGACACATTGTGTATAAAGACAGATAGACACTCAGGCCAGGACAGAGCACCTGCCAGAGGGGAAAGCACCAAAAGTTACCGCGCTGAAAGAAAACTGAAACATGCATATGATGCAAGAGAAGAGGGGGAGGGGAGGCAGGTAGAGGTGAGCACAAAGAGGCAATGTACCCATGTGGGAAAGCACCACACTGAGACCCATTGTTCGGTCCCACTAAAGAGTTAGTTTAAGAGAAATTGGTGAACAACTGTTGTGAATGCAGACACAAAAATCCCCAATGAAAATGATAGAAAACAGAATGTAGAAACCCGTAAGACCAATTCTACTATGACAAAGTAAGGTTTATCTCATGAATGCAAGGATGGTTTAATATCAATGAGGTAACATGCCACACCAACAGAACCAACCCAACATCACCTGGTCATCTCAGTACACACAGGAAAAAGTGACAAATTCAACCTCCCTTCTTGGTCAATGCACTAACTAAACCAGGAATTAAAGATGATTTTCAACCCTGATAAGGACAGCAATGGAAACCCACAGCTCCGTCATATTCGGTGGAGAAAGACGGTTTGCCCTCTGAGAGGAGCAAGGAATGAATGCCTGCTCACCTCCGTTATACTTGACATGGGCTGGAAGGTATAAACAGATAAATTAGACAAGAAAAAGAAAGAAATGTTATCTCTATGGCAAAGAAACCTGTAAAACCACCATGACTACAGATAACATAAGATTTTGTATGTAGAAATAGGGATAGATGTACACATCAAAAATAAGTATTAAAAGAGCTGGAAGGATGGATCAGTGGTTAAGGGCACTGGCTGATCTCAGAGGAGACCTGGGTTTAGTTCCCAGCATCTACATGGTGGCTCACAACCATCTATGATGCCAGCTCAAGAGATTCCAATGCCTTCTTCTGGCCTACTTGGACACCAGGTACACATTGGTACACAGACATACACACAGGCAGAACACTCATACAGGATTCTGAATCAAAATCAACATGTAAAATGTCAGATGTACTTCGACCCAGGGTAATGAATAAGCCCAGACTGA
Organism: Onychomys torridus; assembly: GCF_903995425.1. Taxonomy (NCBI): domain Eukaryota; kingdom Metazoa; phylum Chordata; class Mammalia; order Rodentia; family Cricetidae; genus Onychomys; species Onychomys torridus. The sequence goes on along the minus strand of NC_050446.1, from coordinate 4,803,015 downwards.
AATTAATAAAGCAACTTCATTCACAGTAACACTAAAAGGGCTCAAATACTTAGGATGAACTTAACAAACTATATCTAAAACTGACACTTCAAAATTATAAAAACATTGGTGAAAGAAATAAAAAGATTTAACTGGAAGGCTGGACAGACAGCCTGTGCTCCCAGATTGAAACACAATGATATTCAGAGGCAGGGTTCCCCACACTGGACCACACAGGTGATGCAACCCCAACCTGCTTCTTTTTCTCAGACATGATCAAGTTGGCCCTGAAGTCTACACAAAAATTCAAGACCACAAGAAGAATCAACACAGCCTTGGGAAAGCAAAAGGCTTTCCCAATTCCAAAACCTATCATAAACTGCAGTGGTCTATACTGTCTGGTAAAGAACAGCCATGCAGCCCAGGGGCATAGAAGAGTCCAGAAGGAATCGCTGATACTTAAGGATGGTGCAGGGTAACACCCTGGAGGGGGTGGTCAACAAATGGTGTAAAGTGATGGGTATCCACAAGAAAGAGGGGCTGAGGAAGAGCCACTGCCTCATCTCATCTACAAAAATTAACTCAAAGTTTGGCAAGATGGCTCAGCAGATAAAGATTGTGCATGGCTGATAACCTCAGTTCAATCCCTGGTCTATGGTGGGAGAAGGCAACAGACTCTTTAAAGTTGTCCTCTGACCTCTATATGCACCCTGCTGCAAACACACACACACACACACACACACACACACACACACACACACTAAATATAAATTAAGTTTTTTGTATTTAAAATAAATTAGTTCAAAATGCTTCAAACATCCAGATGCAAATTTGAAAGTATCAAACTGTAAACAGAAAAGCCAACACTACTAATCTTGGGTTAGCTAAGAGTCTTAGATATGGCACAGAAAACACAAGGAAAGGTTCCAGTCAATAACAGCGGATGTACATCATCAACACTCCAAAGTGTGTATGTACTTCAGAGACACTACCAACAAAGTGAACCGATACCAGCACAGATGGAAGATCACACTGGCCAGTCATGGCTCTGTTAGAAGTTTAGGGGCCACCATATAGAAAGCCTACCACCATCCAACTGTTTATAGACAACCTGATTTAAAATGGGCAGTGAAGCCAGGCATGATGGCACATGATGTTAATTCCAATGCTTGAGAAACCGAGGCAGGAAGGCCAGCTTGGGATACAGAGAAAGAGGAAATGATAAATAATTTTTTAAAGATTTATTTATTATGTACACAGAAGAGGGCGCCAGATCTCATTACAGGTGGTTGTGAGCCACCATGTGGGTGCTGGGAATTGAACTCAGGACCTTTGGAAGAGCAGTCGGTGCTCTTAACCTCTGAGCCATCTCTCCAGCCCATAAATAATTTAATTACTTCTTAAATGGGCAAATGATCCAAAGTGAGTTCACCGAAGAAAATGCACCAGTGGCAGCAAGAAGGAAGGCTGAACTCTCCATCAGCACTCTTCCTCAGGTGGAAGTGTAAACCCAAGCCTCAGTTACACACTGCTTCATCCCCAGCAGGACAGCTGTCCTCATGTAACAAAGAATGTGAAGTGTGGGTGAGGGTGTGGTGACCCGGGCACCTCAGCTGCTGCTCTCTCTCGGGAGCACAAGATGGTGTGGTACTGTGGAAGAAAGACGGGCTGATGTGTCTAAGTTCAGATGGCTGAGTATAACGTCACATACGACCTGGTGATTGTGCTCCCAGGAAAAATGTACACAGGTCCCCACAAAATCCTAACACAGTTATGTGGCATCAATCGTAACAGCGAATGGAAAAACCCAAATGTCTATCGAGTGCTGGGTGATTTCTTAAAAATGCTGTGTATCCAAAGAATGGAATAGGGTATTTGACATGAATTTGCTCATGTCGTTACAACATGAGTGAATGTAGCAGCATAACAGTGATGACAGAGAAGCCAGACCCGACTAAGTGATGCCATGCATATAAAATACTCACAACACTAAGTAACTGGTTAGAGATTAGCAAGCTTGAAAGACATTGGGCTAGACCATCCCCACCACCCTCCTCCCAATAATCAACAGGCTGTGAGATGGTAGAGGGAGTGCTGGGGCTGCAAGACTCTGGGTACTGGCCAAAGAATGGGACAGGACCAAGCTTGGAGCTTTGGTTTTGGAGAATGACGCTCTGATGGGCCCAGAAAGCCAGTGTCTAAACCCTACAATGTGACCATGAGGAGATGGCTCAGTGGTTCAAAGCACTGGATGCTCTTCCAGAGGACCCACATTTGGTTCCCAGCATCCATGTCAGTTGGCTCTCAACCACCTGACACTACAGCTCAGGGGATCCAACCCTTCTGACTTTCTCAGGCACCTGCACTCATGTACACAGCCTGCATGAAGACACAATACCTACACATAATTAAAAATAATAAAAGTAAATCTCAAAAAAGATTACTACCCAGCAGGAAAGCCCTCAGAGAAGCTGTCTGTCCTAGACTTCAGCCATCATACAAAACTGTCAAATGCAAAATGGTACAATGGTGTCTGCAGCTGCCACCTACTCTCGTCCCTTGAGAGTGCCCCACTTGGTGCTGCACTGCTCTGTGTGTCTCATTTGAGTTCCAGCCACAAAGTCAAAAGGACCACGGAGCTGAGAGGAGGCAACTTCAAGACCCACACAAATGAAACAGACGCACAGAGGGAGTTGTCCACGGGCTCCGCACCTGTTATAAAATTGATGACAGGAACTTTTTTACTTCAAGCCCGTAGAGCACCATGAAGTGGAAGAGAACTGACTGGGGGGTGGTGGCAGGCTGCTAACAGGTGTGTGGGTCACCTCCTGCGCTCATCTGGGTGGACACGTGCTCTCAAGCATGTGCCTTAGCTTAGTCTCCTGAAAACGAGGAGCACCACTCACCACAGGAGACCACCATACAAGCAAGACGTCTCCTGGTACATATTCTTTACAATTTTCGAAGATCAAGAAAAACAAATACTCAGATCTTAAAAGGAAACTGGGGCCGGGTGGTGGTGGCGCACGCCTGTAATCCCAGCACTCAGGAGGCAGAGGCAAGTGGATCTCTGTGAGTTCAAGGCCAGCCTGAGCTACCCACCAAGTGAGTTCCGGGGGGGGGGGGGGGGGGGGAGGAAACTGGGAGACCTGACTGAGAGCCTGTTGGTTTGGGTTGCTGTAACAAAATTCCCTGGACTGAGAGAGCTGTGAACAACAGAGAGAGAAACAGGTCTGCATACTAAAGTGCCCGTAGATTCAGAGTGTGGTGAGGGCTCGGTCCCAGCCTATAGGTAGGGGCTTCTCCTAGGAGTACATTAATCTGTGCTTAACCATCTTCCAAGGGCCTGACCTCTAAATATCAGCCTGCAGGGGAGGAGCAGATTCCATCATCCGCATTCGGAGGCATGAACATCTGAATCATAGCAGGTACACATAGAAAACGACACGCTAATGATCAGGAAGCTTAGGAAAGCTGTTGCCTGTCATTGGCCACCAGGAATCATTATACTGCCTCCCCTCTGTGATGGCCGAAGTCAGGAGACTGTGATGCCAAGTGTGAGGGAGGGTAGTGTGTGGTCTAGAAGCCAGCTGCCCTCTCAGTCCCTGAGAGGGACGCAGACCTATGGATACCTACTTTAGCAAATGTTTTGGCAGGGTGGAAGTTAGGGGTGGATGTGGGGGGGGGGGGGCAAAAGAGGAGGGGTTGGGGTAGGGGAGGAAGGGGTGGGGAGGTGGGGGTGAAAAGGGGCCAGGGTAGGGGAGGAAGGAGTAGGAAGGTGGGGGTGGAAAGGGTAGGGGAGGAAGGGGTGGGGAGGTAGGAGTGGAAGGGGTTGGGTAGGGGAGGAAGGGGTGGGGGAGGAAGGAGTGGGGAGGTGGGAGTGGAAGGGGTTGAGGAGGGGAGGAAGGGGTGGGGGAGGAAGGGGTGGAGGAGGAAGGGGTGGGGAGGTGGGAGTGGAAGGGGTTGGGGAGGGGAGGAAGGGGTGGGAGAGGAAGGAGTGGGGAGGTGGGGGTGAAAGGGGTCAGGTAGGGGAGGAAGGGGTAGGGGTGAAGGAGGTGGAGAAGGAAGGGGTGGGGTGGGGAGGTATGGAGGAAGGAGTCAGGCATGGGAAGCAGCGGAGACAGAGAATCAAGAGAAAGAGTCTTTCTACCCAGCAAGCAACAAAGGCCAACTCCACCTAACATCAATGCTCTGTATGAGTGCAGACTGGAGACAAAGCAGATGTTGATCTGTGAGAGGATGAATCAGGAGCTCCTTGACAGGTTATCGCCCAGAGGTGGAAAGCCATGGTGCTGTGATCCGTGACACTGGAGTATGGATGCAAGCACAGTGTTGAACGGAAAAGGCCAAACAGAGCCTGGGAATGCTCAGTCAGAAAGACGCACATAAGCACAAGGACCTGCTGCTGGATCCCCAGCACCCACATAAAAGCTGGGAGTAGCCACTCGCCTGTGATCCAGCACTGGAGGGACAGAGCCTGGTGGATGACTGGAGCATGCTGGCCAGCCAGTCTAGCACCTGAGTGTTCTAGGCTCAGTGAGAGACCCTGACTCAAAAGGCGGACAACTATCAAGGGAGACAGCTGACGCCAACCTCTGGCCTCCACACGTACACATGCCCAACAACATACAGATATGCTCAGGATACACATACACACACACACACACACACACACACACACACACACACACACACACACACGGGAAAATGGGGAGTGGGGAGCTAGACAGAGAATTCATGCTATTTTATTTTTAGGTGGAGTCCAAAATGGTGGTGGCCAGTCTCACTGCCAGATGTTTGGAGGTCACCCCAGAGGTCAAGGGGCCAGCTGGGTGGCAGTTAGTAGGTGTGGACATGTCTGAAATGTCATCTAAACATCTAGTTCTGACTTGTAGCCCTTCCTAAACTCATTGTCTGTTGAGTTAGGTAAGGAAGAAAGCAAAGTTGGAACACCTACCGGTCTCTGTCTGATCCAGGCCAGAAATCCAGTAAGAGGTCGCCAAGGGCCCAACTTAATAGTGACAAGTGCTGGGATCGTGGAGCATCGTGGGAGCCCCCTAAGGTAGAGCAAGGAACTAGATGGACGCAGGTACTGTTTCCAGAACAGAAAGGGGGATGGGTGCACACCTTCCTTTCTTCATTGAGAAACTGATGCAAAAGAGTTCTAGGGCCAAGCGGAGCTTCACGAGTGAGGGCGTGGTCTGCGTCCCCATGGCAGCCTGCAGCCCCATCACAGCTCGAACCACGAACCACGGCTTGGGTGTCCCCTTCCAACCCAGCTCTCTTCCTGAGAGCCCCTCACCATTCCTCTCCAGTCTGTTCCACAAAGTGAGGCCCCACCACCACCGTAGTACTTGTAGCTTTAGTTAATTAAATGTAAAATCATTGAAATGAAATTATACCTTCATTAGAAATTAACTCCCACTGCAGACCTGGGGTAACGGCTGGGTGCCCCCCTTCTAAAGCACACACAAAATGGTCAGTTAAACCAAATGGGAAAAAAGTCTAACGACTGCACGGTAATCAAGCTTATTATTATTTAAGCACACGCTATTACCCTGTGCAGTGAGGTATCTGCCAATAAATTATCTTTGAAGGAGTCAGTCCCTGTCTGGGCCCAGACACGCAGCTGTGGGGACTTGATGGTGACACCCGCCGGCCATGACCAGTGAGTGTCCAGGCTGGGGGAGAGGGTATGGTGGACCTCCTCGGTCTGTCCCTCTCATTGATCTTGAAGCTACCTCAGGCTCATGCCCAGGCTCAGGCCTCAGATCAGGGTCTTGAGGTCTGCTGCAGGGAACTGAATGTCTCCACCTGGCCTTCCACGTGACCCCAAGGAAGAGATAATGTTCTATCAGGGAGAGAGTGGGGACCAAAAGTCTTCCCTCAAGTTAGGAGGAGGAGCAGAGAAAGGAAATTTGCAGTATATAGGGAGAGGAGGCTGAGAATCTTCCGGAAGCATCAAGAGAGGCTGTGGGAGGTAGAGATAAGGAAGGGATGATGGGATGGCTTGAGAATCAGGAGTGAGACTCCACCAGCAGGTAGAAATCAGGAGCACAGGGTCAAGAGGCCAAAGAGAAGACACCAGAGAAGTCAGGTAGGGAGGCCATGGCAGGCCTTGCTTCATTGAAGACACCATCTGTGGCATCCCTGCATGTCCTAAGCTAATGGGGACAAGCTGCCCCCACCTCCCACCATCTGCACCCCTGTTACTCCCACATCACAGTGGGGGAGATGGAGGACCATGAGGGAACAGTGTTTGTTCAAGGCTGAGAACCACAAGAAGGATGGGATCAAAAGGACCCAGCCGCCCGAAAGAAATGGAGACAGGTAAAAGAGGGAAAGACAGACAGACCAGAGGGCAGACAGTCAGTGTTCCCGAGTCTCTCTCACACCTAGCTTATGCTCACTTCCCATGTCTCTGCCCACTTCCTATCTTCCAGGCACCCCCCTTTCCTTTTTTGAAGTTGGAGATGGACCCCAGGGTGTTGCATGGCACTCTGTCTTAGCGGCATTCCAGCCCTTGAGGACCCCACTTCATCCCTACCCTTGTCATGGCCAGGACACCTTCCCGTTACAGTAGGCCAAGATGCCCACACCCAGACTTCACTAGCTACTGGCAGGGACTGTTGTTAATAGGAAGCTACTGCAGTCCTCGGGTTCTTCCGGCTGCAATCAGCAGCTAGCCCTGTTGCATGTCAAGGCTGAGGACCAGACAGACCCAGGTTTAAGTCAAATTCAGTATCAAATCAGTGGGCAATCATGGGGCTGACTTCTCAACCTCTCTATCGTCTTCTCCTCACCAGCAGAGTAGGTGATGATGGACTCACATTCAAGCTTTGCAAGACTCACAGACAGTATTTAAGGCCTGGAGTGGACCACTATCCTGTGGGAGAAACATCCAAGGCAGGGTGGATGCTGCTTCTCCCAATAAATTCTTCAGGCCCAGACAGAACAAGAAAGTGAGCCAGTGCCTTGCTGCAGGTTGGTAGGTCTGGGTGGGGGTGGGGGGCTGAGGGTGAAGATGTGATGAAGGATCCCGGAGAAGGGACAACAGAAGCCTTTTTTCCCCCATAAGGACTCATTTTTGCATGCTCCAAGTAGCTTAAATGTACACCCTCCCATGTCTGATGCTAAGAAATGCTCACCGAATGGATACGACTCATTCACCAGGCTGTCTGTTCTTCAGTCAGCAACTTGGAGAAAGGACTGTCCCCACCAGGCAGGCATATCCACTCTGTCATAAACTCCTGTGAGTCCCCCATAGACAGGCCCCTTTGAAAGTCATCCCCTTCTCCCTCACAGGTCACACAGAGATTTAGAGATGGGGACGTGCAGGGCTGCTATCTACCTGTGAATGATGGAGGACATGTTCTGGGGACATGTTTACTGTCACCCCGAGTCCCCAGCCTACGCTCCCCTCCTCGCCATCCCCTGGTAATTCACGGCCTGGCTCCTGTTGGCAAATGACTGATACAGCCTTCATAGCGGCGGGGCTTGCTGGTCACTTGTCTCAAGGAGACTGCAAAGGAAATGCAGGCTCAATATAAATGGGGCCCGTGGCAGCCTCAAACACCTTGGAAAATCCCCAGCCCGGATGCTGCGCTGCTTTTAAGTAATAAAACCACAGAGAGATTACATGACCACCTGACAGCCCACGACAGATGGCTGCCTGGGTGAACTTTTTACCTTCGGGATGGGACTGAGAAGAAAGGCCCAGCAGCCAGTACCTAGCTCACTTGGGTTCAAATGCCATTACATGGCAGGGCAAGAGCATGCTGGCCTGTCCCCATGCTCTGGGGACGTCAGGCCTGGCTTTCCTGAAGAACGGCAGGACCCCCGGCTGACCTGTCAGTGTTGAATCCAGATGTGACTGACATCTCCCTTCCCAGCGTCAGAAGTTCAACCCTGCTTGCATCCTTGTCTCTGCTTCTCCAAGGACTTTATGCCTGGGGTGGGAAGGATGCTCAGTGGGTAATAGAGTTGCTGCTCTTGCAGAGGCCTGGAGTTTGGTTCCAAGCACCCCCATGTTACGTGGCTCACAGCCACCTGTGACTCCAGTTCCAGGGTATCAGACGCCCTCTTGTGGCCTCTCTTAGTACCTGCATACCTCCTCATAGACATACACAAATACAAACTATTATTTTTCTCAATGTTTAAATCTTTTAGAAAGAAAAAGTTAAGCTGTGCTTAAGTCAGGCCAGCAGTGGCTTGTGGACAAGGCCAGGACAGGAAGGTGGGATACCATCTCTCGGAGACAACTAAGCCAGGCACTGGCTAGCTAGGTGACCTTGGCCGTGGCATTCCTGGGCCTCTGGTTACTCCTCTGTAAATGATGGTGATGGTACTATCTCCAAAAGGTTGAGAAGAGCTGGGTGTGGTGCTAGGCAGGAGGACTCAGAGCTCTTACACAGAGCTCCAGACGTGGGGAGGCTTATTTGTATTCCCCCTTCAGGGCTCAGGGACTATCACAAAGGAAGGACGGGAAGACATAAGAACCCAAGGGAGGGATGGAGTGATGTCGTCTACTGGCCACTCCAGCAGCTGAGATGACCTGCACAAGACAGGCTGTCAACGTTACATCATGGCTGGGGGCATGGTGTGGTGAGATCTCCCCGCCCAAAGATCTATAAACAGTTCATGGTACTTGGGGAGAGGGAGAGACATTTCCTTCGGTGGTGTACCCACTGGTGACATGCCCATGCTCCTGTAGTTAACCCAGTGAAAGTCACGGTCATGCCATACACAACCCTATACATGCACACACAGCTAAGGGGTGAGGTGTCGCTCAGTGGCTGGTGTCTAAAATGCACACAGATGTCATGCTTCTAAAATGCACACAGATGTCATGCTCTGTCTCCAGCACTGCCAAAAATGGGGGGATCAGTATGAAGAGGTAGGAGACCCCATTGAGAGGCACTTGGCATTTAGCACCTCTTAGATACACCCTAGGCTCTCTCTGTCCCCACATTATTTTCTCTTTGAGGCTACAGAGTTCCTCTGCAAATCTGTCCCATGGGGACTCACCCTAATGACCCACATTTCCTAGTTAGGGTGTGAAACCATGAACATCTCTGAACTGGGAGCTCTAGAAAGATCTCTCTGTCTCTGTCTCTCTCTCTGTCTCTCTGTCTCTCTCTGTCTATCTGTCTCTCTCTCTCTCTCTCCTCTTTCTCCTCCCTCTTTCCCTCATCCCTCCACTCACCTTCTCTTTTCCCCCTTTCTCTGGTCTCTCTCAGCCCTTGGTCTCCAGTCTATGTGTCACCCCTGTTCCCCTGTGCCAAGTGGCCCCTCAGGGGAGTATTCTGAGTATTCTGAGGCCCAGCCACTACACCTCGGCCAGACATGAGCTTCCCAGAGTTGCTGACGCCTCAGCTCCTCCTGTGTGGCCCAGGCTAGCCCCTCTCAGCTGCCTCCACAAGCTCACAGGGATGAGAGGGGACTCAAATGAGTGGGCTTGGTGACCTCCACCCCAACCAAGATAAGGCCCTCACTTAGGTGGAAAGAGCGAGTCCTCCGGGCCCAAGTGAGAGAGACACAGACTCCATCAGATGCAAGCTAACCCACGGAAGGAAGCCCTAGGTCACACCTATTAAGAGATACCAGACAGTGAGGTCAGACATACTCATTAAAGGGACAGTACCACATCTACTGGGCAGCACTCGGACATGACACCAAACCTCGTAAGGATAGAGGCCTGTATCAGCACTCAGTGGTCAATAGAGGTCTCAGATGTCTCTGTCCTGCCTCTCTGTAACATCAGAAAAGTTTTTAACTTATCTGGGCCTCAGTTATCCATCTGAGGAACTGGTTAATTCAAAAGGACATTTCATGTGGAGAACCTCACACACATAACAGGAAGTCCTGTCATAGAATGATGCAGTCCCCAGAAGAACCAGCTGGGGCCAGGAGGCCCAGAGGTGGAGCAGGACAGGGTCAGAGTCTTCAAATATGACGGAACAGGGCCCAGTCCCAGAGTCTAAACCCTTTAATAAGCCTGAGGAAAATCACTGAGTTGGACCGCAATGTGGCTAACACCCAGACAGAGCCTCTGGAGGCGACAGTTATTGGGGAAGATAAAACTGTTTCCTGTTTATGTGCTAACCCGTGCGCTGCTGCTCCCCCAGTCAGGCTTGAGTCTTGTTCTTTATGGTCTTCCGTATTTTCTAATTTCCCTCCAATGTGCACACATTACTTGGGTAATAGAAACATCATCAAAACTTCAAAAGGAGCCAGGTGGCAGGAGGCTGTGAATCCCTGAGGCCCTCCAGCCACATGGTCCTAGACTTGGGAGCCCCAGGGAAGGGAAGGGGTACCAGGACAGTGGAGAGCAGCTCACCCAGGGCTGTGCTGTGGAGAGGCCCCAGGAGAGGGGGTTACTGAGGGGTCCAGCGTGACCAATGGAGCCTCTGAGAAGGTCTCCATGCCACCTGGGTTCTCTCACTGGCCAAATGTTGGGGGAGGGAAGGAGCTTTCTCTAGCTTCCATTTTTCATCAGCTAGGGAGCCAAAGTCACCCCTGAGCACAGAGTGATGATGGCTAGTCAAGGTGTCTGCCATCTGCATGCAGCCTGGTCTGGAGAAAATGAAGGGTGGCCAGGGGTACTTGGGGTTGGAAGGACCAGGCCATGTGTCTGGAGTTAAAACAGGTTGGTTCCTGATGTAATGCTTTATCAGGAATCCTTAGACAATGATTCGAGGATGAGAAGGGGCTGCTAGAACCACACAGAACTGCAGAGCTTGGTGAGCATCTCTGCTCCACTGCAGCACCAATGGGCAACTTCCTCTTCTCCTTCCTTCTCTTCATCTGTCCAATGACGACAATGAGAGTCACTTCCCACTACTGTGGATGGCATCCAAGTGCCCCCACCTGGTCTCGTTTCCCCATGGCCATACTCTTTGATTTGATGGTGTCCCCCACTAAAGGCACAAGAAGTTTTTTGCCAGATGGCCTGGACTTTAAGAGCTCAGTTCTACCCCCACACTGGGCAACTCACAACCACCAATAACTCCAGCTCTGGGGTGGGTTAGAGGGAGGGGGTCCATTGCCCTCTTCTGGCCTCCATGGACAACTGCACTCACATGCACAAACCCAAACCCGTATCCATAATACACACAAATGTTCATTAAAAATAGGCATTGCTCTTCCACTTTGAGTTTACACCTATTAGCACTCACTTTGGCCACAGATCAAGAAGAAAGAAGGGTGGGGGAGCCAGTTCAGAGCCTGAATGTTTCTTTGCCTGGCATGAAACAAATATTGCAGAGCCAGGGGCTGGCTCCTGAAGAGGAAGGCATAGAACCCAGCCGTGTGTAGGCAAGATCAGTTAAGGCCCGTGCAACCATCAAACAAATCTGTGACAGTAGATAGTCCTTGTTTTAAGCAACTGACTTTTGGGGTTGTTTGTTATGCAGCAATTTTGTGATGAGTGCGGACTGATACAGTTCCTAACAGAGTTAGTGGAGGATTGAACATGTCTACACAGCCTGAGCTCCTGACTGAATCCAGCTGCTTCTGGTGTAGCTGTGACTCTCCTCCCCTAGATGGGGTGGGAGTGGGGAGTGGATGGTACAGGAGTCAGAGGTCAGTAGACGCAGGTCCGCAGTGACCCTGCATTCATCACATCCTCTAGAAACAGCTCCAAGCCACAAGACCCAGCATGGAGGCAGCTGCTTTTATTGCACTTTTGAAATCCATTGTAATTAGAGAGTGAACTGGCTTCTGGCGTCCCAGACTCTGTGCAACCAGCCTGGTGCAGCCCCAGGCAGAGGCTAAGTACTTTATAATCATCATATTTCCCATGAACCTTCGCTTTCAGTTCCTTCAAATTAAGTCTCAGCCCCAAAGCCATCGATTCCCTGTCTCTGGAGAGGTGGTTAAGGTCTACCTGACAGGGTGGAGATTTCCACTGCCCTCTGTGAGTATAGGCTTCCATTGGGGGCCTGTCTGCAGGGTTGACCACCCCATGGACCTTGGTGACTTGTCTCTCCATCACTGGCCAGTGAGAGAGACCACTTACCAGGCAGCAACCGTCCAGGCTGCTGGACACAGGGTGGCAGGGAGCCATGCAGGAGGGGCTTGGCCACCCTTCCCAGGCCAGGCTGAGTTCTACAGGTTCTCAAGGACCCTCACTGGTGGGGATTGTTATCAGTCAAGGCAAGAGAAGATGGGGCTCACACAGTCTGCTTCCTGCTCTGTCCTGCTCCACAGAGGCACCAGAGTCAATTGGAGAAAGAAAACCATTCCTTACAAGACAGGGATCCAAAGTAGAAGGCTGGTGCCCTGGCAGCCCTGTGAGAGCTGGAGGCAGAGGGGAGGGAGAGTGTGAGTTGGAAGCAGTTTTAGGAAAGAGCTTCAGGCGGGAACTTGGTGATTGATATAAAAACCAAACCTGAAACACATAGTGAGAGGAAACAAAAAAGTGACCCCGGCAGCCGCGGCAGCCCCGGCAGCTTTGCCCCAGGGCACAGCGACAGGGAGGAGAGCATGTGGGGTCCAGCCAGGGTGAAGAAGTGAGGCTGGCAGGGCCAGGCAGGGTGGGCCTGGGCAGAGCGGGCCTGTCCTGCGTAAACCGCAAAGTGGCTAATCCAGGAACCACGGTGGCCTGGGCCAGAAAGGTGCCTGGACCATGGAAGCTGCATCCACCCTGGTCCTGCCTCCGTCCACCTGTGAGTCTCTTGTGTGTCCGATCTAAAGTCACTGCTCAGACCAGCTCGCCTAGTCTCTGCTAGTCCGTTTTTCTCTCTACTTCCTCCAGACTGGGCTAGAGCCTCTGCATCTGCAAACAGGAGCAGGGAACTGGGAACAGCCCCAGGTTCTGGGAAGGGTTCCCCAGGGACAGCTGAGGTGGCCCCTACTGGGGGGGGAGCGTCTGGCCCAGCGGTGCCCCCTCCCTTGCTGGAACCAAACCAACCAACCAAGTGGCCACTGTGAGGGGCTCTCTAAGCTGGGGATGTGAGTGTGTTAATTAATGAATTAGCTGTTTAATTAACATAATTAGGTCTCATTATTTTCTTTGCATCTATCGTCAATTTCCCAGCAATTAAAGCGAAGGACGGCGGTGGCTGCAGGCTCCAGTTGTCAAGGCTGCCTTAGCTAGTGTACCAGGCTGGGCCCAACCCTGGGCTCCGGCTAGCAGGCACTGAGTTTGCACACACACAAGCTCACGCATGCCCAGAGGGGAGTGCCTGAGTTTGAAGATTGGTCCGTTCATTTACTGAGCTCCTTTGGGCATAGTGCATACAGTTGGCACCGACACACACATGGGCACTGAAACAAGCTGCTGGGGAGTCAAGGTCAGTCACTGAGAGGATGATACCTTGGCCCCCACCCTCCCCTCCAAAGAAAACATTATCACCAAGTCTGCTGCAGTCTGCAGCGGTGTGGACGGGGCACACCCTTAAGCTGTCCTGGTCCTCCCAGCATGCACCATAGAGACCTAGTCAGCCTGCCCACGAACTCTCTGTCCTTACAGTATGTGATCTGTGGTAACACACTGTTAGGGACACATCTTCCAGGCAGTCTGATTGCTTGGAAAGTGACTCCACAGCCTGGGGGTCCCTGTAGCTCTCCACTCACTTGACTTCATGTCCTTGCTCAGATATGGAGACCACTGGCCTCAGGGACTTGGGCACATGACCTACCACCTGGCTCCCAAGGGACAGGGCTGTTTATCTCTGTCTTGTTTTACCTGCAAATGCTCAGTCATCATTCAATGTGCCAGATCTCATCCCCTGACTTGATGTCGATCTAGTAAATTCTATTACCTCCTCTTTGAGTACTCTACACAGGTACACAGACTCAGACACACACACACACAGATATATACACACAGATAAAGACACACAGAGAGACATATACACACAGATACAGACATACACACAGACACACACAGAGACAGACACACAGACATATACACACAGATAAAGACACACACAGAGACATATACACACAGATACAGACATATAGACATACACACAGACACAGACAGACACACAGACATATACAAACAGGTACACACAGAGACATATACACACAGACACAGACAGACACACAGACAGACACACAGACAGACACACAGACATATACACACAGATAAACACACAGGCATATACACACACAGACACAAACACACAGACACACACACAGACCCAGACACACACACACACACAGACACACACATACACATATACAGGCAGACACAGACACACAGACATACACACACACACACACACACACACACACACACACACACACACACACATGCATACACAGGCAGACACAAACACACAGACAGACACAGACACAAACATACACACAGAGACACAGACATGTGGTGATATTGTGTTCCCCAAAATATTGTGCACCCTAATAAATTTATCTGGGGTCAGAGAACAGAGGCCAGAAAATGGTGGCACATACACTTTTAATCCTAGCTTTCCAAAGACAGAGATCCATCCGGATCTCTGTGAGTTCAAAGCCACACTGGAAACAGCCAGATATAGTGACACATGCCTTTAATCCCAGGATGGCAGAAAGCAGAAAGGTATATAAGGTGTGAAAACCAGGAACTAGAGCCTGGTTAAGCTTTTAGGCTTTTGAGCAGCAGTTCAGCTGAGATTCATTCTGGATGAGGACTCAGAAGCTTGCAGTCTGAGGAAACAGGATCAGTTGAGGAATTGGTGGTGAGGTAGCTGTGGCTTGTTCTGTGTCTCTGATCTTCCAGCTTTAACCCAATACCTGGCTCTGGGTTTGATTTTATTAATAAGACCTTCTAAGATTCGTGCATTCGTGCTACACAGACACACAGACAGACAGACAGACACACACACACACACACACACAGATATACAGACACACACTCACACACACACATACACACACACACAGACAGACACAGAGAGACAGACACACACATACACACAGACAGATAGACAGACACACACACACTCACACACACACACAGACACACACACACACACAACTCAAGCTCTTAGCCACAGTAGCTTCTATATCCTCAAGTCACTGTTAAAATGGATGAGCAGAACCTGTGTCTCAGCCCTGGAGACCAACATGAAGAGGATGGAGCCCAACCTCTGGGGAAGGTGGCTCTATCTGCCCCCCAGTCTCAGCCTGTGACAATGAGCTCCTCAGAAAACCAGGAGGCTAACAGGAGTAGATGTGTTGTCACCACAGGCTGCACTGACCCACCTTCAGAACCAGCTCCTGCAGCGCCAGTCCTCCAACCACCTGGAGTTCCAGGCTGGGGACTCATCTCCACCTTTACTGTGTCCTTAGGCAAGTACTGTCCCCTCTCTGAGTCATTTTAATACCCGAATGTATAATACTAGGTACCTCATCATTTTGCGGGTGGATCCAGGCCCTGGTTAGCATCTGGCACTCAGTCGAAGCTATTCCAGCCGGTCATCTGACCCTCTCTGCTTCATTCATTTCTGATTGGTGAGCCCCGTGGCCGCTTCCCAAGAGTCCTTCTATCTCTGGATTTGGATATGAACTCCTCATCACCCATGAACACTATCTACACCATGAGTGGTGGCCTGCCCTTCCGGTGGTGTCTTCCATGGCCAGTGGTAATAATGATTTTTCTCACAGTGGCCTCTCTGCAGATTTGCGCCACAGTTCCTGTCATTAACCCCTGGTTTCAGATAAGGAAACCGAGGTGAGAGAAACTAAGTCTCACACCCAAGAGCACAATCTGATAGCAACAGAGACCTGGAGCCTAGACCGGTCCTTCACCAGCACAGGGCAAGGCTCACCCCAGCCAGACGTTTCTAGAGCAGTGCTTCTCCACCTTCCTAATGCTGTGACTCTGACACAGTTCCTCAGGGGGTGGTGACCCCCAACCACAGCTCTATTTTCATTGTTAACTCATAACTGTGATTTTGATACTGTTATGAATCATAATATATAGGACCCTCAAGGGGGTCGCAACCCACAGGTTGAAAATCGCTGTTCTAGACCAAAGCTGATGAGCCCCTGTGTGGGGTGGTGTCCTTGGAGGTGCAGACATGAAGAAAACAGACAGGAGAAGGTGTGAGGAAGCAGAAAGGAACCTTCAGGGACAGCTCTAAGAACAAGAGAGTGAACATGGTAGATATTTGAGGGGACAGGCTGGACTCTGGTGCTGCGAAGGCCCCAGGGTAGCCCTCAGCCTGCTGGACAGAGGACATGGGACAGAAGTACAGGTGACTTCCATGCAGAGTGCAGTGAGATGTGACATGGTTTGCACTTGGTTGATCTGGGAAGCCTTGGCTGAGAAGTGATTGCCTGAATCCTTAGTGAAGGACAGAGAGGTGAAAGCACGGTGTGGTCTAAGGCTACCGCTCCAGTTCAGGCTTCTGCCCAGCAGGCTGGGACAGGATGCTGGTAACAGAACCAGATGTGCATGGAGCTGAGGATGTCCTGGCCACAGCCTAATGGGTCTTACTGACTGGAAGATGCACCCTGGGGTCCAGCGTGACTCCAGGGAGTTGGGGGACAGGATGGGAATGCTGCTGCCAGAGTGAAGAGATTGGCTTGGGGGTAAGGAGGCAAACTGAGTCACCACAGTGAAAAGGCTCAGAGGCCTATGGTTGTCTGAATCTAAGACCAAGGTTTGGGGGTTTTTGAAACAGGGTCTCAAACCCTGATCCTCCTGATTCAGCGATGCAGCACTGGGATGCTGGACGTGGTCCTCCACAACCAGTTGAAAACATCCCCCTTTTCATCAGTTTCTCTGAATCTGGGCGGCAGCTGCATGTCCCTGGTGTCTCCTAAGTCCTCACTGCATTTGTAGGAACAAAATATAGGCCAAACTCATAAATATAGCCCTCACCATCAATTTACCCCCATAATTCTCTTAGCACAAGTGCAAATATTTGCAGTGCGTGAGCCATCCTTGGGGCAAAAGGTGCCTAACCACACGTTTGAGACAGAGAACATGGTCTCAGGTCCTGTGGCCACTGCCCAGACAATCATGAGAGCTAAGGGACAGAACCAAGAGACAAGACAGCCTGGGGGAAGCGGGCCATTGGAAGTGACCAGGGGCAAGGGTGACTTGGTGTCTCCTGTGTACGGCTTCAAGTTTACCAAGCCCCCTTGTAAAGATACGGTCTAACCTGAAGTACTCCCATAAGAGCTCTCTAGGTTTCATACCTGTTTTTCAGGTGGTACTGTTGGTATATGGGGGGCTTTTAATTGCAGCATCTTACACACACACACACACACACACACACACACACACACACACACACACACACACACTGCAGAAAACTGCCCATGGTGTATGTGCAGCCTAGAGTGTCTGAACGGAGACCACATTTAGGAATGTCCTCAGTTCACCAAGGCCCCTGGAGCCTTCTTCCTCACAACCCCTACAAGTGGCCACCAACCTGCCTTCCACAGGAGAGTCCTCCATGCACAGAGCCCCAGGCATGGGGCTCATTCAGGGTGTGTTGTGTGCTCACGGGGACAGGGCCTGCATTTGTAGTGTTCTCATGCAGGGGTGTGCACGGCCTAGGCGAAGACTAGCCATTGTTGCTGCACACATCGTCTTCTTCTGGTTTGTTTGTTTGTTTGTTTGTTTGTTTTGGACGGGGTCTCTGTAGCTCAGGCTGGCCTGCAACTCACTATGTAGCTGAGGCTAACCTTTGAGCTCCTGGTTCTGTAGCCTGAGTGCTGGGACCAACTGAGCCACATGTGAAGCCTCTATGCCCATCCTTTATGAGTCTCCTGGTGCACAGTATGTGTGTGTGCCTGCACCTTTATATATTTATTTGTACAAAACCCTGAGCCTTCTGTGTGCAGGCAGCATTGAGTATTATGACTCCCCATATTCATAGCCCAGAGTAGCATCAGGCCATCAATCTGTGGCAGGCTGAGGCAGGGGCTTTGCTGCAAGTTTGAGGCCAGCCTGAGCTACAGAGTGAGTTCCAGGTTAGACAGTGATACAAAATGAGTCAGTTCCCTGCCTCTTTGTTCTCACTTCTATTTAAAGCAAGTTTTAGGCTAGGAGTGACTTTGCGCCCTCAGGAGACTCATCTACAGTGGCTGTTAACACTATGGAGGCTGGTAGCATCTCATGCACAGAGGTGCTGCAAACATCCCACAGTGTGCAAGATAGCTATGTTCCTCTGCCAAGAAGAGACCAGGGTGACCCCACTCCGAGTGCTTAGCATGCTGATCTACACAGGAGATTCAATAGGGCTGGCAACTTCAATCCCAGACTCACTCCCAAGGAGCTTAAAGAAATGGATGCATGGTTTACACAATCAAAGGAAGGCTGATAAAGCTTCATGGCAGCAGCTACTGGGACCAGAACAAATGGAGAAGGAAAGATGGAGCCTGCTCTGGGCATTTAAGCTTTAGTAGGAGGGGAAGGGCAGGTAAGGAGAGGGAACAGAGTGAGCAAGCCTCAGGTGTGATGTCAGAGGGAGGCAACTCAGCTGCCTAGGAACAAGCGGCTTCCTGGGAAACAACATGGGGTGGCTTTGAAGGATGGCAGGAGCTTTCTACCCAGATAACCAGCAAACAGGGACAACTGGCCAGAGGAGACTGGACACTGAGGGAACAGGAAGAACTGTTCAGGGCGGTCAGGACAAGACAGCAGCTGGACAGCAAGAGAGTAGGGGCAGGGCAGAGCAGAAGCCTTCTCCCACTCCATAAAGAGGTTGCCCCAGCTTCTCAGGGCTGCCCAAGGCCCTGGGAAGGGCCTGGTTTCCAGGGGAGACTCCCCCTGCACCCCCCCCCATGAAACACAAGAGCAGGGGGGTGATTCCCAGCAGCAGAGTGACATTGGCACTGTGTGTCTCCAAATGCCAGATAGCACGTGAAGAATTCGTGTGACTTCCTAGCGGTCCCGATGCTTAGAATGATGGCCTGATCCGGGTAGGGTCAGAGGAGCAACTCTGGGCAGGAAGCTGCAGAGATTTTTATGGATTAGATATGGTAAATAAGAGCAGAGGTCAAAGGTTGTGACTGTTTCTAGACTCCTGGAGTATGGTGCTGGAGTGGATCGTAAACTCACATTGCCTGTCAGACCTGGAAGTTCTTTTCATAGCCCAGCGGGATTACCAGGTGGGGTCCTGGTTCACCAACAGTGGTAGAAACTGGCCAAACAGCACCCCAGTCAGGTAGGATCCCTGCAGACTGCCTGGCACAGTGCCTCACTGAGCCAGCCTGGCTCTCCTGGCTCCCTGGGGCAGGGCCAGGCCTCCTGGGTGTTCCGAGAGCTCGTTATCCCGTCAGCCCTGGAACCGCACCTGCTCTCCTGGTCTCTTGTGATCTCAATTAATCCGTCCTGCCCTGATTAATTAGCAGGGTTAATTATGACGGCTGCTGCCGCTGATGCCTAAGAGAGAAAGCACATCCAAGTGGTGGAGTAGATACTCAGCCTGGGCAAGGCAGGTCTCTCCCTGCTGACATCCTCTCATGCACACATTCAGACAGCCCTGCTTTTCCAAGAACCTAGCCCAACAGTCTCAGATGTTATTCACTTGGGGACTTCCAAGAGCTGAGCCTAGAAGTTCTTTGAGGCATTGCCCGAGGCAAGTGGACAGGCCTGAGACTCTGGGTTGAGCTCCTCTGGCCTGGACTGTTAGGTAATATTTTAGGCTTCATCGCTACACATCTCTATGACCCCACAAAAACGCATCCCAGGATGCCATGCTCTCAGGGACCTCTCAGCCCGCATTTGCCCACCTGATGTCTGACGCCTGCCTTTGCCTCTAAACCCAGGGACCACTGTTGGCCAGGGAGACCAGCTACCACAAAGGGTTCAAGGACAAAGACAGTTGCTGTGGTCAAGACATGCCTGCCTTGTCTTCATACTGAAACTACCCCAGGGACCCAAGAGGCCCCATCCTGAGTCTTTCTGTGCATCAGATGCTGGCTCGGTGTGGCCCAGGCCTTACCAGCCTCTCCCAGCAGCTGAGCCTGCAGACCATCCCAAAGCCAGATCCCTTCCCATCTCTCTTCCTACTTGCCATGTCTGCCCACTCCTCTGAGTTCTATGCCTTCCTTGCCAGCCCAGGAGTTACCTAACCAGTACCTGGCTTGACTGACCTCATCTTCATCCAAGCTGGACCACCCACCCCATGCCCTCGTATCTCCTCTGGGCACCCATCCATTATCCTCTTGGCCAAACCATGATCCA
Source organism: Onychomys torridus (assembly GCF_903995425.1). Taxonomy (NCBI): domain Eukaryota; kingdom Metazoa; phylum Chordata; class Mammalia; order Rodentia; family Cricetidae; genus Onychomys; species Onychomys torridus. The sequence continues at coordinate 4,782,884 of NC_050446.1, read as the reverse complement.
TTACACCGCCTGCGCCTGGCAAAATGTATCATTACCTGCACCCTCGGCACTTCCCAGATCAATCCACTTCTTAAATGTAGTAATAGAGGAGAGGATTAGGTACTAGAAAACTCATTATGAAAATGGCGTACTCAAATTCTTTAAAGGTGATATTTCATAAAATAGACCCGGCCTGCCGCGTGCCTCAATCATTCTTTTTAATAGCTCAGTAGCAGCCAGAAAATAAAGTATTCATGAAGATTGAAGAAGATGAACCCATGAACTTCAATTTAATTGGTGCAAATTAAAACGATCCATCTTTCCACGCTGTCCGTCTATCTCCAATCAGCCCCACGCTGCACGTCCGGCGCCCTGATTACAATTATCTTTTAATAGGAAAACTTGTCAGTTTTTGTGTGATTTACAGAAGCTTGAGCAAGCTCATAGGTATCAGATAGGGCCTGGGTGTGTGAGCCTTCTCCTGGCTCCCTGGCTCTGGGGAAACTGGATGGGGTGGGGGAGGGGCTGGGTGGACCTGGGGCACCCCTAAGTGTGTGATGTGTCTAGTCATCAGGCCCTGCCTTTTCCAGGATCACAGCAGGTAGACAAGGAGCAGTGGTGGCCACCATCCCTCTGGAGGCCAGGACATGTGCTCTGCCTCTCTCCTCTCTGTCCCTCCTAGAAGACCCTGGGGGCAGACACAGGAGCTTCTGGGATGAAAAGTCTGCGCTATGGTGGGAGGATGGAAAAGAAGGCATGTGGGTGTCTGCGTGAGTCCCCAAGGATGAGGATGACATGGGGTCCTGGTCCTCAGAAACAGTCCTACAAGGCCCAAGGAAGTAGTTGGTAGTGACATCAGAGACTGCATCTTTTAAGCAGAGATGCTTAAAAGAGGATGGTAATCATCTGGCTCACACTGACACTATGCAGTTCACCTTGGCCACATTTGGCTGCCCATCTGTCTATTCATTCATCCATCTGTCCAACCAGTAAAGAGTCACTGAGCTCCTGCTAAACATCCAGTATTGAACAGCAAGCACCACACTAAGTCAGCCAAGTGGCCATGGCAGAAATGCCATCCTAAACCATGGCACCTACACAGGGCTGCTTTGCCTGCTAGCTACTACCCTCTCAAAATTATAAATGAATTATCATTATCATCATCATCATCATCATCACCATCATCATTAGTTGTTGTTATTTTTTGAGACAGGGTCTCTCTACATAGCCCTGGCTGTCCTGGAACTCACTCTGTAGACCAGGCTGGCCTTGAACTCACAGAGATCCTCCTGCCTCTGCCTCCCAAGTGCTGGGATTAAAGACTTACCTAAATGAATTCCTTTTTAAAAGGGATTTTTAAAATTTATTTTATGTGCATGGGTGTTTTGTCTGCATGTATGTCTATGCATCATGTGTGTGTCCAGTGTCTTCAGAGGCCAAAAGAGAACATCTGTAACTGGAGGTATAAACAGTTATGAGCCAACACGTGGGAGCTGCTGGGAACTGAACCTTGGTCCTCCGGGAGAGCAGTCAGTGCTCTTAACCGCTGAGCCATCTCTCCAGCCTCTTAAATAAATTCTTTTTATTTTATTTTTTTTAATTTGTATTTATTTATTTTTCTGAGACAGGGTTTTTCTCTGTAGCTTTGGAGCCTGTCCTGGATCTCACTCTGTAGACCAGGCTGGCCTTGAACTCACAGAGATCCACCTGGCTCTGCCTCCCGAGTGCTGGGATTAAAGGCGTGAGCCACCACCGCCCGGCTTAAATAAATTCTTAATTTCACAAGTGATCAGTGAACGTGTTCTCACTATGAAAATGTGAACAACCAGATGATGTGTCTGGGCCCCTCTGCTCCTTTCTTCCTGCCTTTCCAGATTCCCCTCCATTCAGATGTGGGGATGTTTTGGGCTTTGCTCCTTAATTCTCGATGGCCACACTCTGCCTGTACCTCCCTGACATTTGCTTCTTCAGCACCTACTATGCCCAGCATCCCAGTCAACACAGGCCCTGTGGGCTTGGCAGGCAGTGGGCTGGAGCCACTGGAGTCTTGGAACATCACTTAGAGGGTGAAAGCAAGAGCTCCATGGCTCTAGAAGGCCTCCAGCCTCAAACATGGCTAAAGCAGGGAGCGCCAAGTGTGGGCTCAAAGCGTTGGCTTGTTGTTTGCCGTATGGACGGCCCCCTTCACGTGTGCTGACAACAGTGCTGGGACCCCGCATTGTTAAGTACTGCTGTGCCTGAGTGTCCTTCCCCTGCCCTGACTCCTCAGGATGGGGCCTGGGCAGCCCATCCTACAGCCACCACCACCCGCATCCAAGGACTTAAGCATACACACCCCTCCATCCCTCACACATACTTGATACAATAGATACTGTTCTTCGCTGAAGTGGCAAATCACCCATCCACAGGAGGTCAACCTTGACCAAGTAGGGTCTGGAAACTGGGCTCCCAGGAACTGTCTCAATAAGAAATAAAAATGAGCAGGGTATGGTTTGAGCATGTTTTAGATTCCAGTTCTCAGGAGGCAGAGGCAGGCAGATCTCTGTGTTTGAGACCAACCTGCTCTGCACAGTGAGTTCTAGGACAGCCAGAGCTAAACAGAGAAACCCAGTTTCAAAAAACGAAAAACAAAAAGGCTCCTCCATTATGATGCCCACGAAGGCAGTCACTCAGAAAGCCCTCAGGGGAATGAAGTTCACAGACTGGAGGGAAGCATGCCAGTTGGTCGGATCTGGCCGCTGCTTCACTCACAGATGCATGCCATCACTCAGAGCCCAAGCAGTGCTGGCCTCCCTCTTCTGTGGCCTCTAAAGTCACAGTGGAGACACAGAAAGCATTTGATTGGGAGATGCACACAAGTCCTTAACCTGAGTTCATTGGGAACTTCAGCCTAATTGCAAGGCAGGCTGGGAAATGCACGTGAGCATAGAAATCCCTGCCATCTGTATTTGTGAATGTGCCACTGAAGCACAGAAAGCTTAAGTAATTTACTAGTGACAGTGTGCACTCCTTCTTTGCACATGAGGGTGCAAGTGAAGGCTCACATTAGCGCTATTGCTGGGCATGGCAACAGGCCCCACATACACAGTGACTGTGCCATGGGGTGCCTGCCACACACTCCCACACAAATACACAGAGATGTGGGGGGAGGGGGGATGCTCCAAAGAAGTCTGGATTACTCATGAAAATGGCAGTATGATGTGCTAGCCGCATGCCAGCAATGCAAACTGCCATAAAAATAAATGGCAAACTGTATTTCAAAAGTGTCAGAATTGGGGACTGGAGAGATGGCTCAGCAGTTAGGAGCACTTGTTGCTCTCCAAGGGGACTGGAGTTCAATTCCCAGCATCCATGTTGGGCAACTCACAAATCCCTATAACTTTGGCTCTAGGACATCCAACATCTACACACATACATGCAAAAAAGATAAAGTTTATCATTTTTTAAAATTAGTCCCTAGTTGGTGATGCTGGTTTGGGAGCCAATGAAAACTTCGGCCCCACTTCCAGCCAATCGGTCTGCTTCCTTAGGCAGGTGCAATGCACTCTGCTGCTAGCACACTTACCACCACATCCTCCCTGCAGGGATGGGCTCTGTCCCCTGTAACAAGGCCCGGAATAAATTCTTCCTCCCTTAAGTGGCTTCTTGTCAGGTATTTGATGACAGCAATCAGAGAAGTGACTAGTTAGTCCCCCAGAGAGTCAACAATTACTAGTTAGCCTTGGACACATGGCTCATCTTTTCCAAAACTCAATCCACAGGCAACAGAGAAAATCCCTGGACAAATCTTTGCAGCTTCCCTCAAAGCTGTTGTCTGGCACCTTCTGGATTTGGAATCATAGATGTGCTTAGACACCCACACAATCATACATACCTACCTGACTCACTCACACACATGCACACAGGTGCACAGTTATCTGATGGCTTTGGTTAACTCCAGTTGTTAATATGAATTCTCTTCACTAATAATGTGTTTCTACTTGCCTGGTCTTAAAGGATCCCCAGCCATCCACTCTTACCCCTTGCTCAGCAAACTGCACCCCAGGAACATCACTGTTCTCTTCTGTCCCTGTCCTTGTCCCTCCTGCTTGGGCCATTCTGATATGCCTCCCCAGGTGGGAACCTAGGGAATCAGAGGCTGGGCCCCTGACACCTTCTCACCCCTCTGTCTCAGGCTCCCTCCTATTGGTGGTGATGGGTTGAGATACTCTTGAAGGAGATCTGTGGTGGGCAGAGGAAGCCCCAAGTGAGTGTTTTAGGAGTGGAGGGAGCCCTGAGTGAGTGTGTAAGGGGTGTAGAAAGCCTGACTGAGTGTGTAAGGAGTGTAGAAAGCCTGACTGAGTGTGTAAGGAGTGAAGGAAACCTAAGTGAACATGTAAGGAGTGGAGGAAACTCTGAGTGAGTGTGTACTATTGACAAGAACCAAAGTCTCAAACCCACTGTGGTGACCAACCCTTCCCCATGTGAGGCTCAGAGGCATGGTAAAGCCTTCCTCTTGTCCAAGTAAGAGTGTTCACAGACTATTGACCAGCGTGTGCAAACACTAGCAACTGTAGCTTCCCCTTCAGGCACGACTGTAACCTGAGACTGCCCCTCCAGAGGCCTCCTGTGCTAGCCTGGGGACTGCTGGCTGTTCCTTCTCCCACTGGACTGAAACGTGCTGAGGTTCCTGGTTGTTGCTCAGTTGACACTGCTCCATCAGAGGGGGCTGGTCCTGTCTGAGCCCAGCTCTCCAGTGTGTGTCTGCCCTCTCTTTAGTTCCTCATCGCCCCCCAGGTCTTCAGGACTAAGCTGTGTATGACACACACGGCAGAGACTCGGAAGAGCAGCGGCCACTGTGTGCTCACCCTGAGGTGCAGCACGCCTCCTCAGTGTGCTTGCCCATGGTCAACACTGAGCCGAGGCAGGGACCTCCTCCATGAGTATGTGGGGACAGTTAGAACCTTTAGAAGGGGTAACCTTCCTAGAGGGAACTCACCCCTCTGTAGCTAAATATGGGGTACTTGGACCTATAGGTTATGGGGCCTGAGATGGTGCTCATATTGAGGGTCCCAAAGAGTCCTTACAAGCTCCTGGCCAGTAGAACATGGGGTGTCAGGTTAAAAAATGAAACCCTGAGGATTGAAGAGCTGGCTCAACCCATACAGTCCTTGCCACACAAACATGAGGACCTGAGTTCAGTTCCTAGGATCTACACAAAAGCAGGTTTGGTGACATACGTCTGTAATTTCAGTGCTGGGGAGACAGAGACAGGCAGATTCCTGGAGCTCACTGGCCTGTCAGCCTGGCCAACTTGGCAAGATCTAGGCCTGTGGGAGACCTGTCTCAAAAAACAAGGTAGATAAAACCAGAAAAACAACACCTGAGGTTGACCTCTGGCCTCCACTGTAAACACATGTGTGCACATACATTCAACATACATAAAACAGAAACTTTGGCCAGGTAATTTCCTAATGGTGTCCATGGATTCAAAGGCCACTCCAGGTCCCTCCTCAAATGTATCACTAGAAGGATCAGGGCTGGCAGATGGAAGAATACTACCTGTGGACCTGATTGAGCAGTATGAGCTCATTAGTAGAACCCCGTGGATACCCCTGCAACTCCCTGCCCCTCCCTCAGCCCACACTCAGGAAGCTGAGACATGAAGGTGTGAGTTCTAGGCCAGCCTGGTTTATGTGAGACCTTGTCTCAAAATTTTTTTCAAAATGAATCTAATGGGAAAGATAAAGATAACCACAACCTCTAAGACTTGAAAGAAACAGACTGCGGTTGCCAATTCTACCACAGCCCACTGTCTGGGAGATCATGTGACAGCCCTGGGGGAGTGCGCCATATGTGAGGACCCTGCACCTGGTGTGCTGGTTGCTGGGTGCCTGGTGAAGTAGCCAGGGTGGTGGGGGCAGGACTCTGAGGGAACCCCAGGTCTCAGAGGCAGCTCCTGTCTCCTGATGTGACTGCAGAGTGCATCAGACCATCCTTCCAAGGTCTTAGCTGACACATTGGACAGGGAAGATGGAGGAAGGACACACTGTCTTTCAGGATATGGTGTGTAGCAGTTCATTGCAAATGCAAATATTCCCTTCTACATAGAGGAGGGGGCTCCGAGGACTTGGGAATAAAGAAAGTCAGAAGCTCTGGAAACTGACAAGAGTTGCATGGCCCCTCCCCAAGGGGATATAAGCAGTAGCAGTTGCTCGTGAGGGGGCAGAACAGCCTGTGGTTGTTCACGGGGCTTCTGGGGTGCAGCTTCTCTGAGTTGTCACTCAGGCTAGGACACACTTTTCAATGGTGCTGCTGCCTGCGAGTTACCTGTGCCCCTGTAAATGGCCCAATAAACTCACTGGCTTGCTAAGCTAGACTTGGGTAGAGTCAGTCATCCCCCTGGCCTGTCATTGTCCTGTCTGGGGTGAATAGATGTGCTGTGGATATCGCTCTGTGTAAATAAAGTTCTGATTGGCCAGTGGCCAGGTAGGAAGTATAGGCGGGACAAGAGAGTAGAGAATTCTGGGAAGTAGAAGGCTGGGAGAGACACCGCCAGCCGCCGCCATGAAAAGCAACATGTAAAGACACTGGTAAGCCACATGCCATGTGGCAAAGTATAGATAAGCAGAAATGGGTTAATTTAAGATAGAAAAGGTAGATAACAAGCAGCCTGCCACGGTCATACAGTTTGTAAACAATGTAAGTTTCTGTGTGCTTTCTTGGTTGGGTCTGAGCGACTGTGGGACTGGCGGGTAAGAGAGATTTGTCCTGACTGGGCCAGGCAGGAAAATCTAACTACAAATGGCGCCCAACGTGGGGCAAGAATTTCCACCTAAAACCTGAGAAAAAAGATTCTAAAACAAAGCTAAAAAGAACTTCCTAGTTGTCTTTCTCAAGGTAGCGGCAGCCTGCCGGTTTGAGCTACTATGGCGGGTTCCTGGGGTGTGCGTCTGACCTGCAGTGTAGCGGGAATGAGGAATCTACAAGCGGCACTTTACTCTGCTGCATGGTGGATTTAGCCTTTGCTAGTTAAAAAATAAAATAAAATAAAATAAAATAAAATAAAGGGTTTCTGGGCTATGCGCTGCTTTGATAGAACTGCTTCTGATAGTTGATGGTACACATGGCTCCAGACCCAGAGCTAGTGGTAAACTGTACCACCACCATGTTGGGAAGCTGAGGTGGGTGGAGCCAGCAGCCACAGTGGCGTTTCAGTCTTACAAAGATGGATATTACACAGAGAATCTGGTTTGTCTTGTCTTTGGGATTTTTAACTACAGAAAAAGATTTGATCGTAAAAGCTGTTGAGTTAAACAAATATGTAAATTTTAAAGGTACCTGGACTTCAAAATTTGGATATAAGGATATGTTGCTTTGGAAAAGAGTCTCTGCTTTTGTTTCCACAGAAAGCCAGAGGCTGTGGATTTGTTCCAGATTAAGATACATCAGGTTTGATCAGCCAAGACCACCTGAAAGGTCTCTGATGACACCATGGCCCAGATGATCCAACATCCAGAATGCTTTCAAGGCAACTGGCTCAGAGTTTCACCCTAATGGACTACTCCATAATCCTAAAATTTTCTTTCTGTCCCCATAAGATACAGCGCCCCCATCCAACAGGAAGTAGTAAGAAAAACTACACCCATGTTCCCAAAATTATCAAGCTGGCTTTGGAGATGGAATTGGCTCACTCCTTCTCTAAACCCAGACATATTGCTAAAAAAAAAGGTTAAGAGATTCTTGTGTCCCAAATCAGAAGAGCCCTCTGGTGTGGGACAGAGAAAAACCAATATTTTTATTTAAAACAGTTTGATTATAAATGAGATCTCTTTCTAAAGATACAGATATAATAGGATAAAAGGGTAGATTAAGGAACTTACTTCTAAAGAGCAACAACTTGTTTAAAATGTTTTACATTGGTATAGATTTTAGTCTATTGATACAAACTTAAAGTTAATTTTGTTATACTGTGTGCATATTTCTACTCATGTTTAAGGTATTATGTTTGTATAGCTCATTTAAAATTGAAATGGATAATTAAAAATAGATTAATAATTAGTCATCTACGATAATCATACTCATAGCCATGTTAGTTAAGTCTTCTAGATATACAGAGAGATATTTCAGATAGACAGGTAATCCTCAAACACTTCAAAGGTCTTCAGAATATGGCATTTAAAATATTTTTAAAATTTAGACTTTCTGGACAGTGAGACATGTCTGCTCCTGGCAGCACCAATTTACTTCAGAGAGGAGGATGGACATTGAAGACACTTCATATGGAGTTTATCGTCACCCTGGCAAAAATAGCCATTTGGACAAGAAACTGTTCTTGCCTGGACTGCTCGATCAACTGTACATGCAGGACCTATAGAAAGGTGACCACTGAACTTTGCTTGACAAAATGGTCCTTCAGGTTCCTGCTCCGCAGAGGAAACTGGCAGACATTCTACAGGACACTGAGAGAAGTGACCGAGAGACGCTAGCCCTGTGGGCTGAAGAGAAATGCCCCAACTTTACAAAGGATCATTAGGTGACTGTCCAGGCTGCCAGCTGTCTCTGTCTACTCTTGTAAGACTCCTGAAAAATGCTTACATCCTTCTCCCAGTTCTCAGGTAATATTATATCCTTCTGAGGTCTTTGATGTGGTTGAAGACTAGATAGTTATAATTTCCTCAGTTATGATACAAGTTAAGTTAGATATAAAAACCTTAGACTCACAAATATAAGATAGATAGGATATCTTCTTTAATATTGTAACTGTAATTCTTGCTTGATAATTGTTTTGTTATATGTAATTGTAATATGTAAAAGTTAAAACCTTTCTTTAAAAAAAAAAGAAAAGGGGAAGTGCTGTGGATATCGCTCTGTGTAAATAAAGTGCTGATTGGCCAGTGGCCAGGCAGGAAGTATAGGCGGGACAAGAGAGTAGAGAATTCTGGGAAGTAGAAGGCTGGGAGAGACACCGCCAGCCGCTGCCATGAAAAGCAACATGTAAAGACACTGGTAAGCCACAAGCCATGTGGCAAAGTATAGACTAACAGAAATGGGTTAATTTAAGATAGAAAAGGTAGATAACAAGCAGCCTGCCACGGCCATACAGTTTGTAAGCAATATAAGTTTTTGTGTGCTTTCTTGGTTGGGTCTGAGCGACTGTGGGACTGGCGGGTAAGAGAGATTTGTCCTGACTGGGCCAGGCAGGAAAATCTAACTACATAGATGTTTGTGCTTGTCTCCCTAGGAAAGTCATACTATAGCACCCTACACCAAGGGCCATCATTTGGGACAGTGGCCTCATGGGTCTGGGAACTGAGGTGCATGTGGGATCCGCGGCCCCAGTAGTCTGGGCATGGTACTGCATTCATTGAGTGTTTGGAGGATGCATAATTCTTTGGGGGAGGAGAGTTGGGGAGCTGAGTGGGACAGTCTCACTAGCTCAGATTGACCTGGAACTCTTGACCCTTCTGCCTCACCTTCCCAAGCACCCGCTCCTGCTGGAGGCTGGGTGTGTCTGTCTACCAAACTGGAGTTTAATGAACCAGTGCTGGGCACATCCTCTGTGCAGAAAGACAAAGAAACTCCAAACAGCCTGGAAGTAACAGACTCATCGCTAGCATCACACCTGGATCACTAGTTTAGAATGGGGCCAGCACCCAGACCCCTGGGAACAGGAGGACTTCTGAGCAGTAGCCCATTGCCAGCATCTTCCTCCTGCACCCTCAGGAAGTACTTCCACACATCTATCCCCACTGCCCCATGCTGCAGGTGACACCCGTTTTAATTCCCAGAGAGAGAATGTAATTCCTCTTCCAGAAAGCCCAACATGAAGTCTGTGGGACGGTTCTGGGTTCCCCACCCTGGAACTTCTCATCTCACCAGCAGAGAAGTTGGGTGTCTTCATAACCGTGTCCCCTCCCCATCTGGAGAAGCCAACCCTTCCCCTGTTTCCATTTCATGATTTCCCTAGTACTGCCAAGAACTGATATTCAGAAATAAGTATGTAAATCCTTTGTAAATGTATGCTAATTACTTATTTTTAATTATAATGTAAATAAGTAATTACTGAATAATTTTAAAGTATTTACATGGGCGTGTGTGATTTAGACAGTAACTTGTTATAAGATATAAAAACTATGAATTATACAGTAATTACGGCCCAATTTACATGCTAAGGCCAAACACAATTACGTAAGCAAGAGAAATGTAAACAACCAGGTGATTCTGTGGTAGTTACAGGGTAATAAGTGAGTTGCTTTCCCCCCCACAGCTTATGGCTGTGATCCCCCTGGGCTCAGGGGGATCACCAGGAAACAGAAGCCACCTTTAGGGGGAAACGAAATCACAAAGTAAGGAGAAAAGAGAGGCCGTGGTGTGGTCAATGGCAGAGCGCTTCTCCAACATGCGCATGGCCCTAGGACTGCAAGAGAAGCCACTGAACCTTGTCTGGGTGGGCTTGGTGTTCAGAGGAAGCCAAGCCTCAGAATGTGGCCCTGTGGCCCTGTGGCCCTGTGGCCCTGTGGCCCTGTGCAGAGTGCCCTTGGTGGCCCCTCCTGCCTCACACACAGTGGCTCTTTCTACCAGGCTCACAGTGCTGTACCCTTGGTCCCAACCCTCCTGTTCTTATTGCCTGGCTTGCCCTATGACATCTGTCAGGTCACACTCAATTCCTGCCTCTTCCTCCAGGCCAAGTGCACATGACCCTCAGGTCTCCCATCACTAATAGCCACCATAGTGAGATGTGTATTTGGCTGCAAAGCCAGCCTGCTTCTTTCTTCACTAGCCTGGGAGTCCCTAGAGGTCAAAGCCCAAACCTACCTTCCCTTCACTGGCCAAAGTCAGAGGCACTAGGCTGGAGCCCAAGGATAGTGGGCTGAGAGTCAGAGCAGGGTGCCCCCAAGACTGGAGAAAGGAAACTCGGGCTGAGGGCTGGCACAGCAGGTGGAGCCTTGGACTTTGGTGTTTGGCCCACTGAGCCCTACTGATGAGTGAGAGCCAGCTGAGGAAGGAAGAGAGCCTTCCCTGCAAGTCCTTAGGCCCTTCTCTCTGAATCTGTCATTCAGTTTATTGGGTGACTGCTCCTGGGCAAGGCCTTGCCCTGAAGGGTGGGCGCTCGCTCTCAGACTGCCGCAGATTCGAGGGACATCTACCCTGCTGTGCTCTTCTGGGAACAGTAGGACTGTCTCCACCCAAGAGGTCCCCAGGAGCATGCCCACTGCCTCAGCCACCACGCTTTAGAGCCACACAATTTAGAGCCCCTAGAGACAGAGAAATCTATATATAGATTCTCGCTCATCTTTTCCTCTTGCCTGGAAGCCTTACTGGTCATTTAGTATGGTCATTAGCTACGATTTAAGGGACCAGCACAGGACCCAAAGGAAGGAGGGCCCTGCTGACCAGCCTCACGCTGGCAGTTTCACAAAGTGGGTATCTCAACCATCCCCCTGCCTCTGAAGCAATGGTTCAGTGCTCAGTCAGTTTTGTGAAGCCTCTTTTCTCTGATCATAGTAAACTAAAGACCCTGTTATTTGTCCCTGGTGTTTATGGCTTTGTGACTGTTCCTGAGACAGGCCTGATCTGTCTCAATCTCTACTCACAGATGGGTTCAGAGAGAGTCAGCAAGTGTCAAAAGTCACACAGCTTGGACTTTGGGCTTAATTCCAGCTCTCTAGTCTTTTGCTTCTAACTAGCCAATTTGGGTCCCCCACACTCCAAATGAAAAAGGTCTTGGCCAACTCAGCCTACTCTGACTGGGGAGGAAGCCAGTGGCTGGCACAGAGAGGCCTTGGCAAGGGGCAGAGCCACAGACATGGATATTGCCAGGGTCTCGACCCCTCACGCAGCTATTTCGCCGCCCAGGAAATCCCACAGTCCCCTGGGTCGTATTTTCTTTATGGCCATTGCTGGGTGCTATTCATTTTATTACACTTTTGCTGTTATTCTTATCGTTGGCGCATAAGCAATGCGGTCAATTCCCTTTTACGTGCCCCGGCATTCCAGATTCATCGCCTGCCGGCGTGGCGCTGAGTGGTTACATGGTAGAGTGTTTGGCTAATAAAATACATAAAGCAGAGATAGGAAAATCAATGCCTTTGTTAATAATGCTTTGCCATCTCTCACGGAGGCTCAGGGAGGGGCTGCCCATCGCACTGGCGCCAGAGACCCTCAAGGGATGTCTGCCCTGGGCACTGGGCGCCAGCTGGCCCTGCTGCCTGAGCCCTTCACCCAAGGGAACATCAGGCAGTTGGGGAGCCCCAGGCAAGTGCTTACAGACCACCCATTCCCTCCTAGTATTATTCAGATTCTGAAGCCTGGCTGCTAAACTCCACAGGGCTCAAAAAGCTGTCTGTAAAGACTGGGGATAAAATGATATTGAATGGTCATTATATGGGAACACACAGAGGCAAGACATCAGTTCAAAACCAAACATGTAGGGAATCCAAGGCATCTCTGGCATCATTCACCCGTGTTGTTTCCCAAGCCTTCACGGCAGCCTCGTTCTGACCGCACAAATGCACCATCACAGCTCAAAATGCAAGGACATTACCCCCTGAAGTACCTTGACTTGGACTCAAGGCCATCTTATGTAGTATTTTGTTATGTTTATTTATTTATGTCCAGGGATGAGTGAGAGGGTGTGCATGTGGAGGTCAGAGGATCACCTTAGAGAGACAATTCTCTCCTTCTACCATATAAGTACTAATTAGATCACTATGTGTGGCAGCAAGCATCTGTACCCTGTGAGCCAGCTCTCTGACCTTTGACTCTTGTATGGTATGAAGGGCAGTGTTTTTACTGCATAAGGTTTTCTCATAGAAATGGAATGGTTTAATTAAGAAAAACAATGACTTTTATCATTTCCTACCATCATTCTGAAGCATGTCTCAGTGTGTCTTTGGGCTGTGTTGTGTTAATATGTTTGATTTTTAAAAAACCATTTATTGACCTGTCAGTGGTGAAGCATTCCTTTAATCCCAGCACTCCAGAGGCAGAGGCACGCAGATCTTTGTGAGTTCAAGGACAGCCTGGTCTACAAAGTGAGTTCAAGGACAGGCACAAAGTTACACAGAGAAACCCTGTCTTGGAAAAACAACAACAACAACAAAACATTTATTGATTTTTGGCTTGTGATCAGGACAGAATTTTCCACAATTTCTGAAATAGCCTTAAACATACTTCTGACACTTTGTGTACATATTTATGCAAAGTTGTATTCTCAGCACTGACAATGATAAAATCAAAATATTGATCAACTCTGAGAAACATTGAATATGCTGCTTGTCCTGCAGTATCAAATATTCAGCAAACATTTAATTCTTTATGTCAAATGTAAGCAAGCATGTACATCCTCATTACTATGCAAATTTATGTTTAATAAATCTTTAGTAAGTGATAAAGTTATATTTATACCAAAGAATAGTTTTAAAATAAATCTCTTTGTGATTTATCAACAGATGTTAGAGTCAAATACCTAGTTTATATAGTTATATACTAAGGACTGTATAAAATTGCTCAGGTGTGAAGAAGTTGTGGTAGAAAGCATTTAAGAAACCTGCTCTAGAGGATTCACTGTAGCACATGAGGCCAATCAAATTTCCTCCCTTTGAGAGCTGTTGTGAGGGTCCGTGGACAAAGCCATGTAGCCTGCACAGCCAGGTCAAGCAACATGTACAGCCTCTCAGGTGGCAGCCACTATGTCCTAAAATGAGGCATTTGCTCTCTGACATAGGGACCCACACCTGTCAGGGACAGCTGTCCTTTCTGGTTCCCAGGCTTGCTCAGCTTCCTGCTCGGCATGTGGAGTCCATGCCAAGCCCTTGCTCAAAACCTTTGGGCTCCTACTCCAGGTTCAGTCCTCTCAGCCCGGCACCATCTGGGATCTTGGCCATTTCCCCCAGCCCTACTCTGTCCCTTCATTCTGGGATCCTGCAGGCTCCTCTTCCAGCACCCACCCACCCACCCCCACTCCCACCCTTTCTCCACCAGGCAGAGCTGGTACAGAAACCAAATCACTGTTCCTGAAAGCTCCCCTGTTCTGCTCACTTCTGTCCTCTGCTCTGCTCTGCTGCTTTCTGAAAGACCTGACTCCTAGTGAAAGATTCCCGGGGGGGGGGGGGGAATCTTCCTTCAGGAGAGACCCCGAACCCAAGGAACACATCGAAACCATCCATCAGATGCAAACAGCAAGAGGGTTTATTTGAATACACAGGTACCTGGGGCGACAAGTCTCTCGGAGGACTTGCGCGCCTTCCTAGGGAAAGGGGGACTTTTTATAGGATCCCAGGGGCAGAAGCGCGGTTACAGAAGCGAGAAGCATAGTTACAGGGTTCCCATTGGTTGATTCAAATAAGGCCAGGGTGAACTTGGGGACATATGCTTAATTCTCAGAAATTTGGTGTGTGCGGCTGACTTGGCCTTGTCTAGGGCACAGTGGTGTTTTCCTAGCCCAACTGTCTATTCTCCAAGGCCAGGTGGCCCACCATAGATATCCTGTTTTGACTCAATGGTTTCTCTCCCAAGGCCGGGTGGCCGACCATAGTTATGAACTCCTGTTTGGCCTTCTTCCCCTGAACTGCAGATATCCTGTTCTTTATGTTTAAGCCTTGCAAAATGGCGTTACAGCAGTCAAGCTAAAGCTATTGTAGGGGATCTTTCACTAGGACGGTGGAGTGCCTGACTTTGGGGCTGGTTTGCTCTGTTCTAGCCGGCACAAGGCATCTGGCTGTACCCTTCACAGCCCCTAAGGTCCCCATGCCCATTTCCAAGATGAAGATACCGAGAGGGGAGGCATGGCCTAAGGGGTGGCAGTGAGTTGCACTGCAGAGCCCCAACCCTACCCCCTGTACTAGCGCAGGACACGCCACCAGCTGGAAGAGACCACTGATGGTGCCTACTCCTCAAGCCCTCCTCACCTGCCTCTGGCCTTAGACTTAGTGAGCCCATCTCTCTAAAGCTGTTTCTTTGTCTCAAAGGTAGGGAAATAACAGCTCTGTGAGGGTGGTGCCCGGAGTGAGCACCCTCTCCCTCAGTGAGGCTGGCGGAGGACCCACTAGAGATAGTCATGGACCCCAGCCCCAGCACACAGCCTGTCTCTCCAGCCCGCGCCAGCATCCCTCCGCCATCACCATCCTCCCAGCCCTGGAGCACAAACACACGGCTTAATCCCCAGCACACTCAGGCCTGACGCACGGCTTGGCAAATATTAGACTTTATTAATTTAATTTAATTAAACTTTATTAACCTTTATTAAAAATAAACCCTCATTAAAATTCTCATTCGGGTCTCTGGCGGGGGGCGGGGCGCTGCTTCCCTTTCAACTGGCTCCAGAGGGGCCCTCAGGGGGCGGAGGTATCCAGTGACCCCCAAAGCTTCAGTTGGAGCCAGGCGTTAAGCTGCATGGCAGTTGTCCCCAAGAAGATTCCTGAAGACACTTTTGTTCTAGCACAGACCTGAAGAGCAGCTTCTAACGGGGAAATTTAGGGGAGGGGGGAAGCTCCAAACGCCACAGAATTCTCTAGAAGCGAATAGCCTGGGTCCCTCAGCAGAGCAACCACACTTATCTAGCAACCTAAGATATTCTGAAGAGTAACACCTGCCGTTCTGGCCACACACAGGACAGTCAGTCACTGCGATGGACAAGGCTACCAAGCCTGTAGTGGAAAGGGAGTCACACTTGAAGCCCCAAGTGGGTAACTAGGCGCGGGGAGTCCATTGCACAGCCCAGCCTGATCCCTGCTCGCCTCCTTCTAGCTGATTTGGGCCTGGCAGTCCACAGAACACCTCCTCAGTGCTGGTTGCAGTCTCGAGTTTAATCTCCCAGAATTCCTGGGGAAGATGACTAACACTGCCCATTTTACAGTAGAGATTGAGACAGGGGAAGTGCGGGACTTTGCCCAAGGCCACCGGGCTGAGGCAGGGCCAAACAGAAGTCTGGAGCAAGGTCAGGTTATCTGAAATGCTGAGGAAGGTCAGGGAGGTCTGTACCCAGGAGGGAGGGTGGAGGCAAAGCACAAACAGCAGAAATTCCAGGCTCCCATCTCTCACCACCCTTGAGGGCCTGGCTCCAGGAGGCAACACACGGATCCCATTTTGGCCTGTGGCCAAGCCACCCAATACCCTTCCCTCAAAAGGGATGGCTCACAAAAGACAAGGAATGGACCACTCTGAGTCAGATGCACCCAAGGGCAGGGGAGGTGATGGTGTTTCGGAGGCAGTGATGATGCTGGGTCCTGGATCAGGAGGGCACTAGGACCTGCACCTGACAGGGTCGGGTGACTTCAGTCAATATTCCTAGAGGGCCTGATGTTAGCACAGGGTGACAGGCTCATAGCCAGTGCTTCCTGGCCTTGCAGACTGGGACAAGTGCCATAGTGAAGGAAGTAAAAAACTCTCAAAAGAGACAGAGAAAAGTCCAGGGGAGGGACAGATCAGCCAGGAGCCATAGCAGCTGGAGGGAGAAGTGGGGGAGGGGTAATGCTCCAAGCCCCAGCCAGAGTGGGCCAGGCCTGCAAGGCCTTGGCAGAGTAGGGCCTGCTTGCTTGGTGTCTTCTGGGAGGTTAGTTCATGCTGTGGCCATGGAGAAAGGAGACACGGCCAGGGCAGGGTGCAAGGCAGGGTGCAAGCATCAGCCACAACCATCACATTCATCATTGCTGCAGCAAAACACCAGACAAATGCAACTTCAGGGAGCAGGTCTTTATTCCTCTGGTTCAGTTTGAGGGTGCAATCCATTGCTGATGGAGAAGGCACGGTGGCAGAACCGGAGGCGTCTGGACGCAGTCAGGAAACCGAGTAGCAAATGCTGCTGTACATCCCTTTTTCTTTTTATTCAGCCTGGGACCCAAGCCCGTGGAGCCATGCCACCTCAGTTGACCAGTCCAGGATCTCCCCCAGACATCCCCTGAGGTTCATTTCCATGGAGAGTCTGAACCCCTCCAAGCTGACAGTTAGGATTCCCATCACAACTGTGAGGATGCTCCTAGGAGAACCTGGGGGGCCATCTGTACGTGTTCACTCATTCTTTTTCTCACTCACTCATTCATTCATACATTCACTTGGTCATTTAATCATACATTCATTGTTTCTTCTTTAGCTCATTTATTTGTTCATTCATTCACTTTCTCGTTCATTTGTTCAGTAGGCTCTGGGCCAGACCCCTAAGAAGATCCTTGAGGTCCCCACCCTTGAAGGAATACAGAACAGGGGAGAGGAAGAAATAAAAATGACTCAGTGGTGACAGGTGGCAGGAAGGACCCCATGGCAGGGAAAGCCTCTCCGGAGAGCCAGGCCAATGCCTAAAGTCAGAGAAAGCACCTACCAATGCAGAGGCCTAACACGATCTCTAAGCGCTCCACCCAGGACCTCCCCATACATACCACAGCAGTGCTGAGAAGTGACAGGCGTGACTGAACACCATTCTTGCATTGTGGGCAGCTCCTGAGGCCTTAGTGTTCCCAGTGAAAAATGAAAACTGTGTTCATTCCTGATGAACTGATGTGGATCCCCAGGACCCACAGAGTGGAAGGAGAGAACCAATTCTTGCAAGTTGTTTTTTAACCTCCATACATGCAGCATGGCATCATGCTTCCCCACACACATACATAGGAACACATACAAAATAAATAAACACATCTAATACATTTTTTTAAATGAAGAAATCCCATTAAAACTTTTTGTTGCTAGGCAGTGGTGGTACACGCCTTTAATCCCAGCACTTGGAAGGCTGAGGCAGGCAGATCTTTGTGAGTTCAAGGCCAGCCTGGCCAGCCTGGTCTACAGAGCGAGATCCAGGAAAGGAGCAAAGCTACACAGAGAAACCTTGTTTCGAAAAAACAAACAAACAAACAAACAAAACTACTTTTTGTCATTGGAAGAGATGCAGATTTGAACAACAAGCAGCACTCTACAGAGGCCCATGTGGTGGCCGGCATGGGGCGGGAGTCATCTGTAGTTTGGGGGTCAGAGTCCACAAGCCCCTGACAAAGAAAGGAAGCCAGGGTGGGGCCCCATGAACTATCATATAGGCCTTGTAGTATGTGTTTCTAGACACTAACTGCAGTAACTTCGTTGTCAGTACATTTCAGGCTTTTAGGACCAGGAACAGGTAGGTCCCCAAGGGTACCATTGTCCTAGAGGGACAGGTAGGCTGGAAAAGGCTCCTGTCCATCATTTGAAACAAGGTCTCTGGAGACAGGGGCCCAAGAGTTCTCCCAGAGAAAGCCAGAGCCCCTAGCAGCCCTGAGGTGCATCCACTAGGAGGCCATGCTGGGTGGAGCAGGCTGCTTTCTGCCTCTCTCCCTGGTTTCTCTTTTCCACCCACTTCCCTCTGTTTCAGAGGCCACCAACTGACAGATGTCAGTGCTCCAGATGCCAAGAGCCCACATTTCAGTGCATGAAGCCTCAGAGACCACCCAGCATCCGACTTCTCTACCCCAACCCTGTCCAAAGCCTCAGGATAGAATATTAGTCTCTGAGGAGCCTGTGAGATTCTACCCATACTTCCCCTGCACCGTGCCAGCACCCAGAAGCAAGCAACCTTTAAGTGGAATGCCTCCATCAGGCCTATGATACTTTCACTGCTTATCCTCCTGTGATTCTTCCTGGGGGACTTGGAAAGGGGCCGTCATGGTAGCCACACAGGCGGGATCACTCTAGAAAGTCAGGGCTCTGAGCAGCCATGGCAGCAGCAGCAGTAGCGCTGGCACAGGGAGAGGTGCCAACATCCCATGCCAGGCTCACATACCTGTGGACAGATTGGCATGCAGGCCACATGGTGTGCCTTGATGTGTGAGCCCAGGAGCCGGGTATGCACATGCGCTCAGAGCCCTGGGTCTTAGGGCCTCAGCCTCCTCTCCCAGCATGCTCTTCCCTCACCCAGCTCCTGCAGAACACCTGGCAGAGCGCTTGCTGATACCTCTCTAGAGCTGTCACCCCTAGTGACTCCAGTGCATAGAGCCAGGGAACACTGGGGTCAAGGGCATGACTCAATAATGTACCCCTTCCCCTGACTTAGTGCATACCTGGCCACCCCAGGGAATGTGTCCATAGAGGAGGGCTCAGCACAGCAGCTTCGTCCAGGTCCCAGCTCTAGACTTTCCCCATGACCCTGACCGTCATATGAACTAGGTCATTGGCATAATCCTAGCCAAATTGGCTGGCCCAGATTGGTCAGGCCATGGTCCCAGGCCTAATTATCCCACATTTGGTCAATAAACCATTAACACTGCGTCTTGGATGTTAATAATCATTTCATGAAAAAGTCGCCATAATTTATGAGATCAACGCTGGTTAGCAAAATTAATAAATATTTCATTCTGTGAGATTTATCCTGGCATGCTTCTGACAGGTGGACTGGGGCCCTCAGGCAGCCCCAGGGAGCCAGCAGCCAGGAGAGAATGGCCCAGAACTCACTTGGCCCAATAAACATTTACCTCAAATCCTATGACTATAAATCCACAGTCTGGACGAGGGTGCCCAGTAAAACCTGACTTAACATTATGTGCGGGCCATTAACAATATTTATATAGATGTCACCTCAGGGAGGGTTAACGTCTCCAGGCAGGGCCTAGCAAGCGTGACGGGAGATGGGGGATGTGGGACCAGGGAGGCTTCTCAGACCCCCTGGGGCTGGTGTCTCCCTGTGGTGTGACCTCCAACAAGCATCTTGCTTTCCAAGGAAATGGTTTCCTCATCTGTGAAATAGTAAAGGAGTCCCCAGAGTAGGTTTCGTCATACAGACCAAAGGAAGCACCCTGTAAAGAGAAACTGCTAGAACACTTGTTCAAAGAGCCCCTGGAGATGCTCAGGGGGTGGGTACCTGGCCTCTTTAACTGAGAGTGAGCCGTCACTGATGGGCTGCCCCTCACTAACCTGTGGGGTGAGGTGTTCATGCTGACTCTCCTTTTTCCAAAAAGGGGAACTAGGCTTGGGTAGCAAGCGCCTTGCCAGGGGCAGTCAGCTGGAGATGGAAGAGCTGCTCTGGGATTCGGGTCTGTGTTTTCCTGCTGCCTCTGCTGCCCCATGGCCCCTAGCATGGGGGAGCCCTTCCCTTCCCTGCTGGAACCTCCCACTCAGGTTGGTTTGGAAGGAGTTGCTCTCCAAGGGACAGAGTTACTATGACAGAAACACTGAAGGCAGGTAGGAGGGTTGGTGGTTTACATCTGTAATCCCAGAACTTAGGGGTAGAGACTGGAGGATCAGGAGTTCAAGGTCATCTCAGCTACAGAATAAGTTCTAGGGCTGCCTGGGCTATATGAGGCCTTGTCTCAAAAACAAAAAACAACAAAACTAAAACCAAAACGAGAGAGAGAGAGAGAGAGAGAGAGAGAGAGAGAGAGAGAGAGAGAGAGAAGCTTGGAAGACCCACAGGCCAATCTGGCTCAGACCAGAGTCAGGTTGAACTTCCCAAGACACAGCAATGGGACAGGATTTAGTATGGGGACCTGGACCAGGCATGGGAAACACCTCTGCTTCCAGCCAGGGAACCTTGGCTTCTGCAGGAGGCCTGAAACCCCGGCTAGCCTACTGGGACACCTTTGCTGCCAAACTCCCTTCAACCCCACCCCAGACTACCTGAGAACTGAGGCCTGTGGTGGGGTGGGAGGACCCATCCTTCATCTGCCTTCCTGGAGTTTCTGCCCAGCCCTCACAGTCTGGAACAACTCAGGAGAGCACAACATGGCCCAGCTCACAGAGCATGCTCAGTGCATATGGCTGCCTGACCCTCATCCCATTTCCCACACAAGGAAACTGAGGCTAAGCAGGGCTACTTTGAATGGGGCAGAGCCAGACCTCAAGCCCAAACCTACCCCAACACTAAAGCCACCTCATCAGGGTCCTGAGTGGAGATGACGGACAGTGAGATGTGCCCAGAACACCTAGCTGCTTCTGCTTGCTTGGGTCCACAGAGCATGTTGTGAAAGACAGGTCCAGACTTCGGGGACCTACTGTATGCAGGGACAGGAAGCACCTACTGTGGCCGGGGCTCGTGGCTGGCCACCTGAGGAGAGTGCGGGACAGAAGAGTCAGTGCAACATAGTTACCTTTTAGAGCTTTATTGGGAGAGAGGGAGAGGGAAAGAGAGAGGGGGGAGGGGAGGAGGGAGGGAGGGAGGGAGAGAGAGACAGAGAGACATAGACAGAGAGACTGCATAAAGGGAAGAGAGAGCAGAAAAGAGAAAAGGGAGACACATAGAGGGCCCGCCTGCTTTTTAGGCTGGGCTGCCATCCCAGGCTGATGACGTAATTAAGGACAGAATCCTTATACCTACTGTTTGCAGGGACAGAAAGCTTTAAGAACAAATGGTGAGGCTCACCCAAAACAAGCATGGGTGAAACGCAGGAGAGGTGCCAGGAAGGGTGGCAGGCATGCTGGGGCTCTGTAGTGGCTCCCTGTGAGGCAATCAGCTTCCCCAGATGGCTCCCAGCACCTGGGAGAGCTGCCCCAATTCAGTTACCATGCCAGTTCCAGGGCAGGGGTGAACCTGGAGTGGTGGGGGGTGGATGTAGAGAGAGCAGCAGTGGCGGGAAAGAGAGCTCTAATGTCTGCACCACAATCACAGGGAGAGGGGAAGAGGCTCCAGGGACACAGGGGCTGGGTTGGGAGTCCAGCACCATCCCGTGTGCAGTGGGGAGCCATGGAAGACTTCTGAGCAGGATGACCAGCAGCTGGGAGAAAAGGGATTGAGGGCCAGTTCAGTATGGGGTTGGGTGGAAGGAGTTGAGGAGGCCAAGGCTGGCAGTAGTGGGCACAGAGAGGGAAGGCCTGTGTGCATCAGCTCAAACAGAGCTAACTGTGGGCCTGTGTTAGCCCCAGCCTCCCCTGAACTTGTACCTGTTTCCCAGAACCTCCAGAACAGCAGGGCCCCAGAGGCCCTTCATGCACAACCCAGCCAGACTCTGGCCCTTTGTCCGGGCTGTCTCAGGCCCTCAGACTTCTCAGAACATCAGCCCACCAGAGTCTGTAGCTGCTAGTGGTGCAATCACCAGGCCCACATGCAAAGACCCAAAGCCCATTTCTAATTCAGTCAGGCATCTGGGGAGAGACAGATCACTGGGACCTCTGACGGCATTCCCTAAGCAGTGCTGTGCATCCTTGGATAAGCCACTGCCCATCTCTGGGACTCACACAACTATCTCTTTGTATAGTAAGGATCTGTTTACCAAGCACCACTGTTTTAAATGCTTGACACATGGAACACCTCCTCACCTTATCCCCCAGTCCCTGAAGGCAGAGTCCTAGTCACAGGTCCTCAGGTAGGAATAGGGGACCTAAAGAGAGAGGAAGAGCTTCAGACAAGGTCCCTCAGCACAAAATGGCAGAGCCAGGAGAGAAGCAGGGCCTCCAAAGGAGGGAAAGCTTTGGTTCTGTCCCAGGCCTGGAAATAAACATAGCAGAGCCACCGGCCTGTAGTGGATAGCCATCCCAGCATTGGCCTGGAAGTTCCAACCTCCATTGAAGCTTCAGTAATGATCACGCCCACAAGGGGGGGCAGAGGAGGGAGCGGAAGACCGAGGAGCAGGAGGAGGTGGCTCTCTTGGTTCCGGGAGGCTGGACGCTGGAAGTAGACCGAGTAGAGTTCTCCAGAGAACACCGCCGGACTGCCCTATACCATTGCCAGACCCTGCAACCTACCCCTTCATTTGTAAGTTACCCCACAAAATAAACCTCCCTTTTAACTACGTGGAGTGGCCTTAATAATTTCACCAATAATGGCCTTCATGACTCTAGTGCAGAATCCCAGCAGGCAGGTGAGACGCCTCTGGCCTCTGGGTGCCCTGGGAGTGGGCCTGACCTGGGCTCACACAACCATGGCTCTCAGGTGGGAGCCCTGTGCGTTCGCAGCCAGCTCTGCCCAGGCCCACCTATCCAGAGGGAGCTTCCTCTGAACCTGAGGAAGGCCCTGGGCTCTACACCTATGTGAGTTTAAGCCAACCATGGCCAGTTGGTGAAACAGGCCTTCAAGGTTCGTTTATTAAGTACCTGGCCCAGGGCTGAGATTTTCACAAGGGACTGAAAGACTGTAAAGGCCCTAAGGCAGGGGCATGCCTGAGCAGCTGTCTCAGAAGCAGGAAGAAGCCCACCTGTGTGGACCAGCTCTGACAGAGAACTCTGGGCCGGTGTCAGCCAGCTTTCCTGGCCATGACAAAACACCGGAAGAAATAGCTGTCTAAGAAAGAAAGGTTGATTCTGACTCACGGCTTCTGAGTCTGCAGTCACCTGTCCTCAAGGTGGCAGCTGGAGTTGCAGCACCCAATGTGAGGACACACCACCAGTGACATCACTTCCTCCCACTAGGCCCTCCTCTTAAAGGATCCTCTACCTCTCATGGTGCCACAGGCTAATCAACCAAGTACGTTTTTGACCCACGGGCCTTTAGGACAGGGGTGTTCTCACATTTCAAGTCCAGATTACAGTAGGCCTGGGGAGAACAGTGAACCCCAGTGTGGCCATGAGGATCCTGAATCAATGTCCCTCTGGGGTTCAGTTGCAAGAATGAGACACAGTGAGTTCTTAATAAGATCTACCATTAGTGCTGAAAACAGGTTACTCCCAGGGAATTGTGGGAGTTGGGGCTGCCTTAGGCTCTGGCTCCTGTGGGCAGAAGCTGGATTTGAGCCCCCTCAAGCCTGTTCCTCTTCAGGCTGGGGTTCATGGCCTTCTTTTCTGCCTCTTAAGAAAGTTGAGGACTATCCCCCAGCCTCAGACCTTCCCGGGCCTTGGGACACACAATGGCATTCAATCAGACTCCCAGCTCCGGAAGAAACCACACCATGTTAACACCTTTATTACGGGCCGAGCTGTATT
Organism: Onychomys torridus; assembly: GCF_903995425.1. Classification (NCBI taxonomy): domain Eukaryota; kingdom Metazoa; phylum Chordata; class Mammalia; order Rodentia; family Cricetidae; genus Onychomys; species Onychomys torridus. The sequence continues at coordinate 4,759,121 of NC_050446.1, read as the reverse complement.
TGAGATATTAAAAGACATCCTGTTTCTGCCCCCGTGTCACTTCTGAGATGTAGCATAGATAAATGATATATCACTGCTCGAGATCTACCGAAACCATTAGTAACTGTGACATTTTGACGTCAGATTTTAAAAAATTCCTAAGTAATCTTTTTGATTTATGAAACGCTGTCTGGGTTCATCGAGAGAGATCTCAGATTTATCACCGCCTGGTTAGAATTATTAATGATTTTCAATTTGTAAATCCGAAGTCGAGAAAGTCTGTGAGCTCAGGGCGAAAACTCCCTCTGATGGAGGCCTGGCCTCTCATCCTGCTGCTGCTCTGCCTCCAGGAGATGAGGGGACAATGTTTTGTTCACCTGGCATAAAGTTTTCCCAAATCCTGTCTGCAGCCTGCAAGACAGTGTTGAGGGTCTCTCCAGAGAGGTGTCACTTTTCAAAGGGGTCTCTCTCACACAGGCCTGGAGAACTGCTCCAGATATCCCAGTCACAGGTGGTCAGTAGGGGTGGACACAGTGGGGACAGTAGACGGGTCTTCCCTTGGAACTGGTTCAGAACCAGGTATCTTTGCCCAAGGCAGAGTCCATGCAGACTGGACCTGCTCCCAAGCCAGATGCTGCCTCAGCCAGGAGCCCCTGACCCGTACCTCCCTGTGAGCCTTACCTCTGTCCCTTTTGACACCTCCAGGAGCCAGCAGCTGGGTGGGAGGCTAACAGGAGACCACCGGAGCCTGGGCCACACACACACACACAGGAGGTGGGCTCATCACTCAGCTACGGGCCCAAGCCACTCTGGACTCTGCCTGGGACTTTTATGGGCTCGGTGTTATACTCATTGGTGGCTTTTATTTCTTTGGGATTTCCGCGTACACCGAAGACCAGCTGAGACATCAGCCTTGTGAACTGAAGAACTACTGGATTCTCAGACCTTCCATTAGTAGACAGCCATTGTTGGACTAGTTGGACCACAGTCTGTAAGCTGTTCTAATAAATCTCTTTTCTCTCTCTATAGACCCATTCTATAGGTCTGTTGCTCTAAAGAACCCTGACTAATACATCTGATATTAAAGAACATCTAAACAACAAAAGGTGAACATTTCTTGTGGGTTAAGATTCAGTATTTTAAGCTTATCCATTCTCTTAATTGGATCTTTTTATTCAATGTGATGTCAAAGTAATGTATTTTGATTATTACATCGATTTATTTATTTTTGCGGTGCTAGGAATTGAAGGCAGGGCCTTGCATGTGCTAGGCAAATGTGCCTTCACTGAGCTATACCTCAAGCCTCTGCTTTTTCTGAGACAGGGTAGCATGTCCTGGTTAGTTTATATCAACGTGACACAACACAGAGTCACCTGGGAAGAGAGGGCCTTAAGTGAAGAACTGCCTTCACCAGATCGCCTGTGGCCATGTGTGTGGTTGTTTTGATTGATGATTGGGGTGGGAGGCCTCAGCCCATGTAGGCAGTACCATCCCTGGGCAGGGGGACCTGAGCTATATCAGAAAAGTAGGCTGAGTAAGCCAGAGAAGAAGCAAGTAAGCAGCGATCCTCCACGGTTTCTGCTCTGGGTTCCTGCCTGAGCTCTTCCCTGATGGATGGAAGCCTGTAAGCTGAAATAAGCCCTCTCTCCCCCAGACTGCTCTGTTCGGGGTGTTGACCACAGCAACACAAGTCGAGCGAGGATACACACCCTCACTGTTGTGGGCCAGGGTGGTCTCAAACTTGTGATCCTCTTGCCTCGGTCTGAGATGATAGGCATATGCACCCGTGCTGGGCTTCCAACATTGTTTTTGTTGTTGTTTAACGTGATACTTTACATGCTGAAATTTATACAGAAACGCACTGAGCCAAGAACGGCCAGGATATTTTTGAAGAAAAAAATGACATGTAAGAAATTGCTCTCTTGCATATCAGGAAGACTCAAGAAGCTTTGGAGTTGGGCCAGTGTGGAATTAATACAGAGGCAGCAAACCACCCAGTAGCCCTGAGAGATCAGGATAACAAAGGACACACGTGTGGACAGAGATGACCACAGATCTGTGTGTGAGGTGATCAGATCCCTGCCTCAGACAACACAGAAAGCAGTGCTCACAGAAGGGTAAAATTATCTTCAATTTAAAATGAGGCAGTGTATCACAGTTCATTAAAACCCTATAAACCAGCAAGAAAAAGACAAGCGATACAGGAGCCATAGAGGCTGCGCAAGGGGAGTGGGCAAAGCGCTTGCTGAGTAAGCCTGAGGACCAGAGTTCAAATCCCAGCACCCAAACGAATGCTGGGAAGCCATAACACTGCTCTGTCATCCCAGCACAAGACCTGCTGGATCTGTAGCTCTGGGTTCAAGCTGCCTCAGTGCAAAAGGTGTAGACAGAGCCAGAAAGATACCTGACATTGATCTCAGATCTCCACATGCTTGTGCACAGGCATGTATGCACACCTCCACACGTGTCCACCCATGCAAACATGTACACACACATATAATACCCTTGTGCCACACAGACACTTGCAAAAAAAAAAAAAAGAAAAGAAAAGAAAACAAGTAAACAACTTGAAGATGTACTTCACAGAGGCACACAGGCAAATGCGTAATAAGCACTTGTGAAGATACCACTATTCTTGGTAAGGACAGGAATTCGACATGATGATTTATTGTTGTCTGGACACCAGGTTCTTGAAAACAGCAAAATTGACAAGTCTGTGAGTGGGAAAGTTGATGCTATCATATTGGAAAACCATGTGATGTCTATCAATAAAGTTCAAGAGGGCCATGTGCTGCAACCCAGTGACTCCACTCTGGCCTGGAAAGCTGCCCTGGGGGCCTTAAGCATAGGTGGTCAGCAGGGGAGAAGAGTGATCAACATCCCCCAACTACAAACCTTGTGATCTACAACAGTGACCCGCTCGCAAGACATACTGGTGTAGTGAAGGCACAAATGTAGTGGAGTAACCAACCTCTTTTTGCTTGGTTTTAAGATCCATTCTATAAGATGGAACCCATGCCTAACACTGCTAATGAGATCAAGAATCCAAGATTGGATAGGACATGGACCCTAGAGGAAAACCTACTGCTAAATAAACATAGCGATAAAATGACTCCCAATAACGTATTGCTATACCCATAGATGAGTATCTTGCCCAACCCTTATTGGAGAAGCCTCTTCTTGCAAGTAGATGGGAACTAATACAGAGACCGACAAGTGGAGAATGTGCAGAGTGAGAGACTTTGGAGTACTCAGCCCTGAATGAGACTCACAACTCCCCTTCAGACTGGAGGATCTCTGTGGAAGAAGAGGTAGAGAAATTGTTAAGAGGTTAAGAGCCAGAGGTGGAGGACTCCAAGGAAACAGTGTCTTCCAGACCAACAGGGCCGATGCACACATGAGCTCACAGAGACTGTGGCTGCACACACAAGACTTGCACAGGTTCAAACCAGACAAAAGCCCAGCATGGAGAAGTGGACACAGAGTCCCAGCAAAGCCTCACCACTAGCTGAGAAGCTATTTGCAATTGACAGCTGCTGAGAGAGGGCAGTTGGTTTTCTTCAATGGAGCGACATCAACTACACTCCAGGCAGGTTAGACTTTACTCTCTTCCTGAGTCAGTCCTGTACGTTGAGGGACAGGATTAATTCCATACCACCAGGGGGCTTTTCCTTTTATAGCCTTTGATGACAGACTTCCCAAGGCACCCTAATCTTCCCGTGTCTGCACACCCAGGGCATCATGGCTGTCATCACTCACCCCTTTTGCAGTCTGTCTTCCTTAGCCCACCTTCTGCTGCTGGGACCGAGCACCACCAGTCAGGTAACATAAATGACAGAAGAGTGTTGACTCACAGTGCTGGAGGCTGAAGGGTCAGAAGCATGGAGTCAGCACTCAACAAAGGCTTTTGTAGCACCACATAGCAGAGGGCTGGCCAGCACGTGTGAGACACAGAGCCAAACTCATTTTACTGGGACTTAACCCACTGCCATGGTAACTAACCCATTCCAGTGATCATTAGTCCACTCTCATGATGCAACCTACCCTCAAGACAGCTATCTTATCCCCGCAGTAGCCAACCCATTCCCTCTCATAAAAACGGAGCCATTTCTGCAATAGCAGTAAGCGCCGCTCCACCTCTCAAGGGCCCCAGCCCTTCATTCAGCTGTGGTGGTCATGAGTGGCTTTCTCATGTGCACCCTGGAGGGAATTTGAGGGCACAGACCCCTCTCTTTTTTTTTCTTTATTAAGAAATTTTTTATTCACTTTACATACCAACCACATATCCCCCCCTCTTCCCCCCTCCTGTCCCCACCCTTAGCCTCCCCCTCCCCAACCCATCCCCTATTACCTCCTCCGAAAAGATAAGGGCTCCCATGGGGAGTCAGCGAAGATTGGTACATTCAGCTGAGGCAGGTCCAAGCCCCTCTTCCTGCATCAAGGCTGTGCAAGACATCCTACCATAGGTAATGGGCTCCAAAAAGCCAGCTCATGCACCAGGGATAGATCTTGATCCTACTGCCATTAGGGCCCTTAAACAGACCAAGCTACACACTGTCTCCAAAATGCAGAGGGCCTAGTCCAGTCCCAGGGAGGCTCCAGAGCTGTTGGTCTAAAATTCATGAATTCTCACTAGCTTCATTCGGTTGTCTCTGTAGGTTTCCCCATCATGATCTTGATGCCCCTAGCTCATAGAATCCCTCTTCCCTCTCTTCGACTGGACTCCTGGAGCTTGGTGTGGTGCTTGGCTGTGGATCTCTGCATTTGCTTCCATCAGTTACTGGATAAAGGCTCTATAATGACAGGGTGTTCACCAATCTGATTACCAGGGTAAATAAGTACATGTACCCTCTCCACTATTGCTAGTAGTCTAAGGTGGCGTCATCCTTGGGGATTCCTGGCAACTTCCCTAGCACCGGGTTTCTCTCTATCCCCAAGATGTCTCCCTCTATCATGGTATCTCTTTCATTGCTTTCCCACTCCATCCCTGTTCCAGCTCGACCATCCCACTGCCTTATGTTCTCATCCCCCATCTCCTACCCTCCATTGCCCACCCCTCATCCCCAGTTTACTCATGGAGACCTCATCTATTTCCTCTTCCCAGGGTGGACCATGCATCCCTCTTAGGGTCCTCTTTGTTTTCTAGCTTCTCTGGAGCTGTGTGTTGTAGTCTGGTTTTATCCTTTGCTTTACATCTAGTATCCACTTATGAGTGAGTACATACCATGTTTGTCTTTCAGAGTCTGAGTTACCTCACTCAGAATATTTTCTAGTTCCATCCATTTGCCTGCAAATTTTATGATGTCATTGCTTTTTATTGCTGAGTAATACTCCATTGTGTATATGTACCACATTTTCTTTTTCCATTCTTCAGTTGAGGGGCATCTAGGTTGTTTTCAGGTTCTGGCTATTACAAATAATGCTATGAACATAGCTGAGCAAATGTCCTTATGGTGTAATTGAGCCCAAGAGTGGTATAGCTGGGTCTTAAGATAGACTGATTCCTAATTTTCTGAGAAACCACCATACTGATTTCCAAAGTGGCTGTACAAGTTTGCACTCCCACCAACAATGGAGGAGTATTCCCCTTGCTCCGCATCCTCTCCAACATAAACTGTCATCAGTGTTTTTTATCTTAGCCTTTCTGACAGGTATAAGATGGTATCTCAGAGTCGTTTTGATTTGTATTTTCCTGATGACTAAGGATGTTGAACAATTCCTTAAATGTCTTTTGATCATTTGAGATTCTTCTGTGGAGAATTCTGTTTAGCTCTATAGCCCATTTTTTAATTGGACTGTTAGGTATTTTGATGTCTAGTTTCTTGAGTTCTTTATATATTTTGGAGATCAGCCCTTTGTGGGATGTGGGGTTGGTGAAGACCTTTTCCTATTCTGTGGGCTGTCATTTTGTCTTATTGACCGTGTCCTTTGCCTTACAGAAACTTCTAAGTTCAGGAGGTCCCATTGATTGATTGTTTCTCTCAGTGTCTGTGCTACTGGTGTTATGTTTAGGAAGTGATCTCCTGGCACAGGCCTCTCTCAAGCACTCTTTCCTTTTCTCCTCCCTTCCTTCCTGCCTTCCTTCCTTCTTCCTCCCTTCCTTCCTGCCTTCCTTCCTTCCTCCTTCCTTCCTTCTTCCCTCCCTTCCTTCTTTCCTTCCTTCCTTCCTTCCTTCTTCCCTTCCTCCCTCCCTCCCTCCCTCTCTTCCTCCCTCCCTCCCTTCCTTCCTTCCCTCATTCCTTCCTTCCTTTCTGTTTGTTCATTTGTTTTTCAAGACAGGGCTTCTCTGTGTATCCCTGGCTGTCCTGGAACTTGCTCTGAAGACCAGGTTGGCCTCTACCTTTATAGCACTGGGACTAAAGGCATGTGTCACCACAGTCCAGATTCCTGAGCATTCTTTAGAGGAGATGTGAACCTGGCTAAACCCTAGAGACAGGTATCTTCTTGATCCTGCCACTTGGACAAGTCTTCCCTCCCAGGCTTTCTTCCTTCCCTATTGTATGGGATAGGGATGGCACATGTGTCATTGGGAGGCAGCAGTGAGCAGACCTCAAGATGGTCTGGGGACCCCAGGAATGGGAGGTCTTCAAGACACACTCTCTACTGACCTACCTGGGCCTCCATTGCTCCTTGGTCCTCAAGCAGGCTGTGCATCTCTCGCTGCCTGCAGAGGTCCCCTTTTCCCCAGGTTCCCCACCTACCAGCATTTCCACAAACATTCCCTCAGGGCTATCACATAGAAAGCATTGTTACTGTGTGTGTGTAGGAGGGTGACTATGAAGAAAGTCACCAGGTTCAGGGTCTGGTGGGGAAATGACTCAAGCAGCTGCTTGGGAAGAGACAGGTAAGAAGATCATGGTGACAGCACATCCCAGAAGCCAGTCAGCTGCACAGCACACAGTAGGTGCTCAAGAGATACCACTTGTCCACTGGACTGACCAACTGAGAAGCAATCAGTTTGCACACACTTGGCCAGCCAGCTGATGTGCCCATGTTTCTATCACTGTGTTGCAACTGAGGCACATACACACACCACCCACACAGCCCCATGAGTGGGTCCACTCCAGCCAGTATCTTCACATCCAGGAACACTGCCTCCCACACAAAGCTCGTTCATTTTGATTTATGAATGTTACAAAGAAAAACCCATCTTCTGGAGGATTCTGCCATCCTGACTCTGGTCCCCATGACACTGCTTCCTTCTCTCAGGTACCTAAAATTAGCAGAGTAATTCGGAATCTGTGTCTTTATTTAAAAGAAAAAACTGTAGGTGCAGAATTATAAAAATTTAATATGCTCCCAGGAAAATGAAAAATGAGAGGCTGTGATCTCGTCTAACACTTTCAAATGTGTTTATTAATTCATGTTTTAAATCATAAGTTTCATTCGGAGAGAGCCATGCACAGCAATAAGCCTGTTTTAAAATATTAATGAATAAACAATATTTCTCTATTGAAATATAACATGCTTCTTTGAACAATGGACCGCCAGTAATAAATCAAAACCAGGAGAAAATTGCATTTCATATTTAATACAAGTTGAACTCTGCCTTTTTATAAATGATATCTTTTTTGTTTAATTGGCGTCAGTTCAGATCTAGCAGATTGCTAATAAAATTCTGGATTTCCATATTTAATGATGCGTACACTTTCTGTTGAAATTTAACCAGGAAAAAAGAACCAGGCTTTTATTATTTCCTGAGATGGCACAGAGGTGAGGCCTCTGCTCAGGTCTAGCCTGGAGGTGTGGGGATAGCCGGCAGGACAAACCACTCACAGAGCTCACTAGGGAGCTGACTCTTCTTGATGGTGGAAGTGTCTCAGTCTTGCCCTCTTTATCCCATCAGTGAGCAGCTGTGAAAGGAGAAAGGCCCCATCCTACACACCACACCATGTGGGGTCACTCTGTCTGTACTTACCTATGAGGTAGGCAGGAATGGGGTTACCATTTGACTAGGAAACCAAGGCTTCAGAGGTGTCATGCCCAAGGTCACACACGGCTGCTGAGTGGCAGAACTCAGCCAGGTTTGGGTGCCCTAGCTCTTTGTCCTGCAGGGTGGTGCTTGGATACAAAATGCATCTGCCTAGTTTTTTGTTTGTTTGTTTTTATTTTTTTAGAGACAGGGTTTCTCTGTGTAGTTTTGGTGCCTGTCCTGGAACTCACTCTGTAGACCAGGCTGGCCTGGAACTCACAGAGATCCACCTGCCTCTGCCTCCCAACTGCTGGGATTAAAGGCATGCGTCACCATCGCTGGCTCTGCCTGGGTTTTAACAATAGTGTGAGATCAACATGAGGAGGAATTTGAGTGCATACCTGTCTCAGGGTTTTGTTTGTTGTGAAGAGATACCATGACTATGACAACTCTTATAAAGGAAAACATTTAATTGGGCTGGCTTACAGTTTCAGATGTTTAAGCATGGCAATATGCTGGGAGACATGGTGCAGGAGAAGGAGCTGAGAGTTCTACATTTTTTTTTTACTCTTTTTAAAAATTTATTATTATTATCTTTTATTTTATGAGCATTTGACTGGTGTTTTGCCTGCATGAATGTCTATGTGAGGGTGTTGGATCCCCTGGAACTGGAGTTACAGACAGGTGTGAGCTGCCATGTGAGTGTTGGGAATTGAACCCAGATCCTCTGGAAGAACAGCCAGTGCTCTTAACCCCTAAGCCATCTCTCCAGACCTGAATTCTACATCTTGATACACAGATAGCAGGAGACTGCATTTTACACTGGGCACAGCTTGAGCATATAAGAGACCATAAAGCCTGCTCCCACAATGACATTCTTCCTCCAACAAGGCCACACTTCCTAATGACATTCCCTATGGCCCAAGCATTCAAACACATGAGTCTATGGGGGCTATTCCTATTCAAGCCACCACAGCACTGCTTGTCCTGGGGCAAGTCAGGGACTAATGGCTATCAGAGACTCCAAACACAGCAGGATTATCTGCAGGGCACAGTACCAGTGTGCCTGACCATGCCATGCTAGGAGGTAGGCCTGCAACCACTAAGGAAGCTGATACACAGGAAGGTCATGTGATTTGCTCAAGTACACACACAGCTTGTATGTGACAGAGCCAGAACCAGACCCAGATAGTGTCCAATAGGAGCCCAGATTCCTGGGTGCTAGGTCCTGCAGCCCTCTTAACCATGCAGCTATGCTGTAGATCTGACTGGTAGTGCCCATCTGACTGAGGGAACAGGCTGTGGATATTGCTCTGTATGCTGTGAATGTGTTACTCAGATTTGATTAATAAATAAAATGCTGATTGGCCAGTAGCCAGGCAAGAAATATAGTATAGGCAGGATAAACAGAGAGGAGGATTCTGGGAAGAGGAAGGTGGAGTCAGGAGTCAGACACAGAGGAAACAAGATGTAAAAGTACCAGTAAGCCACAAGCCACATGGCAACTTATAGATTAATAGAAATGGGTTAATTTAAGATATAAGAACTAGATAGCAACTGCCACAGCCATACAGTTTATAAGTAATATAAGTCTGCAGGAGCCGGGTGGACACAGGAAAACTCCAGCTACAGGAACAGGCTCCTGGCTCTGCACTTGGGCATGTCTGGAAGCAAGTTCCCTGCTTATCAGCCAACTCACCAGGCAGGGAGCAGGTCACTGGGACCAAGACTACCTGAGATCAAACTGCAGGCCTGTCATTGGCCTTAAGTTCCTGTGGAACCCATTCCTGGCTCTATTTGATTGACACCTTGGGTTTAGCAGTGGTCAATAGACCTAGAAAGCTCACAGGCCCCATGTAACAGAAAAGAGACACTGACCAGACATGGGGTCGGAGAGCGGGGAGACTGCTCAATGGATAAAGAGCTCACTGTGCAAGTATGAGGACTAGGGCTCATGGTCCACGAGCTCACATAGGAAGAAGTCAGGCAGGCACAGCAGCCATGATCCCACATAGAGGCTTCAGGGAGAGACCCTGACTCAATAAATAGGGTGGAGAGTAATTAAGGTCAACTTCAGACCTTCACACGCATACACATGCATGGGCGCAGATGCATTTTTGTATATATGAGCACCCACACACATGTGAACATACACACACATACATACAAAAAACAAAAAATTTAGGTTGGATTCAGACACACCCAGACTTAAAATCTGTTTCTGTATTTGGCCAACCTTGGTGGGGTGGCATCCCTTCTTTGAGCCTTAGATTCCCCTTATAGAAATGGACAGCTTAAGAGGAGCAGCTCTAGCGATCCTTGTACACTGGGGCATATGATGCGCACCACCATGTGCGTGGTGTTACCTGGTTAGAGTGCATTCTAGGGAATAACGGACAAGAGCCTGGTGGGCTGTAAGGCAGAACCATCAAGGGGGCAGTGGCCAGAGCTGGGCAGAACCAGGGACCTGGAGAGACATCATGAGCACATAGAGTCCAGGCACAGGACCCTGTACCAATAAAGTTCCCATAGGGGTCATGCTCCAGCCTTGTGCTCAGTCCCTGCTACAGCAGCCTTAGGAAAGTACTCTGCCTGTCACTAGTCACAGTGCCAGGCCTGACCTGGTTCTTTCTATCACTCATCCCTTCACTTGGTGAAGTGAAGACATGTGGTACTACACAACATGTCATCATCACACACACCTTTGTACACTCAGGCATGGGTGGAGAATCAGGTAAGGTCTAGGGGGACAACAAAGGATACCCCTGGCCACATCCCAGAAAGGACTTCACACTGGAGGCATAATGGCCATCATTTACTAGAGACTCTTGTTCCTGCTACCAATGGTAACTGGAAGGTCAGCAATGCTGGCCTAGGAATGAGAGATGATCAAAAAACAGAGGCCACGTGTCCAGGATGATTCCTTCCTAAGATATGGCAGCACACATTTACCCCTCCACAAACCTTGGAATCCAATCCTGACATCACTTCCACATAGAAGGGCTTCTCTAGTACATAGTTCCTCCGACTCAGACAAAAGAGACAGGAGGTCCTGGGTGTCTCCATGCGAAGGACACCATTAGAAATGAGCAGCTGCTGGTGTGCTGAAGCTCCAGATACTGTGAGCACACATTCTCGCACAAGCACCTGTGTTCTTATCCATCCACCATTGTCCAGGGCCCCTTGCCTACCAGTGGCTGGTTCAAGTGGCCCCCTGCTGTTATTTCCTTTGACTCCTTGGGTGGGTCTTATCTATCTTCCCAACACCTCATGAAACATTGGCTTCCAGAACCAGCAGAGCAAGACTCCAGGAATCCAGCTCCCATGGGGTGGGACTGACTTCATTGTCTCTGGGTTTGTTCCTAACTCATTGTTTAATCCAGGAAAGGTACCCAGCTGAAATCTACCAAAAATCCACCACTAAATCCACACAAGATTCTTGGGGCCAATGCCCATGTGCTCTTCAAAGCCTATAAACTATAGCTATCCCAGTAACCCTCAGAGGCTGGCAGGAAGGCCAATGTAGTCACCCAATGTCTCTCCCAGAGGAGATGAAAAGCAAGGAGGGGCACAAGCATCTTCTAAGCCAGCAAGCACATCAGTGTCCCTAGAATATAACCACAGCTCTTCCCATATTCCTGCCAAGTGCTAAGACATCCCCAGTAAATTCTAGTGAGTGTTTCTTTCAACATGCTGACCCAGGACAAAAGCCAAGATGATCTTTGGGTGTCTGGGAATGCTAAGGAAGATGAATTTGCGTGTGTGTGTGTGTGTGTGTGTGTTTGTGTGTGTGTGTGTGTGTGTGTGTATGTGTGTGTGTGTGTGTGTGTGTGTGTATCTGTATGTGATATTTCCACAAAAGCCCAGGGATTATTTTATGTACAAAGATAAGAAAGGCTAACCTACAAGCTAATTGAATCATGCAAATAATTGTTTAGCCATGGGAGAGATTCCTATGGGCAGGCTGAGCACCCACACGAGGGAGGACAGCTGTGGAGGGCAATCTATTTTATAAAGTTTATCTGTACAGAATAACTGCCGCAAGATTAATGGGGGCGGCGGCCCCAGCCCTTGTTCTGCCTGCTTCTACCAGCTGAAATAGGAAAACAGATATATTTATCATAGACATTTGCTGCAACTGATTAACATTAATCTGATTTCCTGTGAGTCAATTTCCTTGAGATATAGTAAACAGGCCAATTATCTGCAATGGGCCTCTTTTATTATAAAGATTTGGACATTAGTGACAAGCATGTATGCAAATATATGGACTTTATTATAATCTGAGTAACACAAAAATCACATCCACCCTGTTAAAAATGTCTAGCTACTTGTACACATTGCAAACTGAGAACATTGAGACATAGGGAGAAGGGGGGGGGGGGCGCTCCTTTTGATTGACATGTGAGGCCCACTCTTTCCAAACCTTTGCTCATCTTCAACTAGGTAAAGACGTGAACAGGACATGGCTCTTGCTGTTCAAAATACAGTCTAGCAAGTTCCGGAGTCGCCATTAGGTCAGAGGAACGTAAGTGCTGAGGTGGCAGGCCTGGGTCAAGATGGCCCTGGGTTGTCCCAGGTGTGTGCTTCAGTTTCTCAACCCATAAACATGGGAAATGAAGGGATGTGAGAGGGTCTAGTGGACAGTCCAAAGCCTCACCAGGAACAGCAGCCGACAGACTGGCTTCACTGCCACCACCACCTCCACAGACCAGCAAACACATGGGCCCCCAACCCCCACCCCATGCCTGTGCTAGCTCAAGGAGCAGAGACACACATGGCCTCCGGGTTTCATCAGGAAAGCAAAGTTTATTCATGTTTGAAACTACATATAACTACCACAAGGAAGACTTCTCAATCCAGGGTGTGAGCCAGTAGAAAGGAACACGGAACGCTTTTAATACATCAGAATCACCGCCACAAATTATTGTCACGACTCAGTCAGTTTCAGAATCGCATACAATACAAAAAGGAGGGGAGGGCCCGCCACACAGGGTGAAATGTACAGTGCTGAATACTGAATCTGAACACATCACAAGAACCCGCCTTTTTTTTCTTCTTCTTTTTTTTTTTTTTTTTTTTTTTTCTGTATGGATTAGTAACAAGATGAAGGACATTCAAAACGCTTCTCAGTATTTACAACAGCTTGGCTGATCCTGTGTTAAGAGTCAGACCCAATGTTGCCGATCTCGGCTTTTTAAGGGTTGCAAATGCAACCCTGAGTTTTATTTTAAAAGATTACAATGTACATTACAGTTTGTGAAGGGAAACAAAGAGTTAATTACAAGATGCAAAAAGATAAGAAAGAGACAAACTACAGCGTGAGTATTGTTCAGAGGTAGTAAGTGAGCGCTCTAAGCTACAGAACATGTTGGGATTCTATTGGTTTGTATGAGTTCGCATGAGGTAATAAAGCTGTGTTTTGATTGGTGGGATGTATAAATACTCTTTTGCTACACTATATACAGCACTCCCAAGAGCAGGGCCTTTCCAGGCTGCCCAGAGGATGAGCACACCTTGACAAGTCTGTGCAGCACCCGGCCGGCACACGTGGTCAAACCCAGACAGGTCTTGTTTTCACCTGGGTAGCAAGACAGTCTGGCTCTGCGGTCTCATCAGCGCAGACTCTCGGCTCTGGTGCTTCAGAGGGAGAGAGGAGGCTACCAGTCTTAGACCTAATCACAACGTAAGAGATGGCAACACAAACATGACACAGGGAGTTCTGAAACACACCTTTGCAGGAGAGACAGGCAGACACTGCTTCCCCTCCCAGCCCATTGGTGACATGTGGACAACAGCAAGAGTGCATGGAAATCTGCAAGGGTTCGGCTCAAGCACGGCGAACCTTGCCTACTCTATAACTGGGGTCCAGCATAGATGGTACTTCTTACCCTTAAGGCCAAGTAACTGGCAACTGTGGAACCATTAATGTAAAAGATCGAGAATAAATTATGATGAAACAGTCACAGAACTGTCAACAATGTTACATCTTGGCCTAATTGGATAAAGTGCTTTCTTTTACATGTGTGTCTTAAGTTTAAATACAAATGATAATGATTCCTTAAAAAACAGGTTTCCCGAGTTCTCAAAGAAGACAGGGTTTACAGTAAAGCTGTAGGTGGTGGGTTACAAAACGCTTTCCTTCTCCTCCTATTGCTCTGAATGCGCTCATCAAGGCATGTCAGCTGGGAAAGCCCCGGGGATTAGTTAGAGGTATCCGAGTGCACGCTGCCCGGACCTTCCGTAGGAGAAGTCACAGAAGATGGAGTTGTTGCGTCCTGCCAGCCTCCATTAGCCTGAAAGGAGAGGCACAGTTCAGTGGGTGCACGTCTACATATTAATTCCACTCCCCAATTTAAAACACCCAGACGACAACACAAGAGCAAAGATGCATTAGCAAAATGCATTTTCTGAACCCACTTTGGCAGGAGTTGGAAGCATGTGTTAAAGTGGGATTAAATGTATGTAAAACAAATCCATCCCATCAAGTAAAGACTGGGTGATAAATCAGCTCGCTGAAGATGACTTCAGCTAGTCCCAAGCTGGCATGGAGCTTGGCCTCTGATCTGCTGGTAAAAATCACTACTCAAAAGCAGCCTTTCAGAAGATGCAGTGGAGAAGCTCAACATGATGCCTTGGAGCAACCTCGAGCTCCAGGAACAGACACTCCAGCCAGCTTCATCACTGTTCCCATGGAAAAAGTGCCATATTTCTCTCATCCATGCCTGACAGCCAGCTAATGTAACCCTTGGAAAATGAAGGCCAGAATTTCCCTCCAAATAGGATCTTCCAGAATGAAAATGTATGAACTGTGGAGGGGCACATGCTATTCAAATTGGTTTTCCAATTATCTGCAAGTGGAGCCCCTGGTTGGGATGTTGCTGCTGCCCTGCACGAGCCGCTGGCCCTTCCTGCCTCAGACCTGCACCAGCACTAACAGTACTCAGAAACAAATTTGCCTCTTGTCTCGCCCTATAGAGGCAATTGCTGAAATCAATGTCTGATCAGATTTCTGCTGTGGCAGACAGCTTGTCGCTATGTATTTTTATGTCAGTCAAGAAGAGGGAGGTGCTGTGCTTGTGAGTTGGGGAACACTGAGCAGAACTGACGGGGCAGGCCTTTCTTGAGGGAAGGCAAGGGCAAGCTGCATGACACCCAGTCCCTGAGGCTCCAGCCAACCTGGGCTTTTACTCTGCCTCACCCCACACCCCACGCTACATAGGGCCCCTAGGTTTTCTGCCTCCCTCCTGTCCATCTGAAGGTCTTTTGGGCATGGCAATGGTGTGTGTGTGTGGTCACTGTTGCTTCCTAGAATTGGGTCTGGAACCTAGACTCTTGAGCATGCTAGGCAAGCTCTCTGTCATGGAGCCACATTCCAAGCCCATGCTGTCCTTTAAAGGGCTCCGAGTCTTCTGTTTTGCTCCATAGTTCTACATTTAAAGCCCATTTCATTTCTCTAGAACATCGGTCCATAGTTCTACATTTAAAGCCCATTTCATTTCTCTAGGACATCGGTCCTCAACCTGTCTACTGCTTTGACCCTTAAACACAGTTCCTCATGCTGTGTGACCCTAACCGTAACAGTATTTTCATCGCTACTTCATAACGGTAATTTTGCTACTGTTATGAGTCATAATGTAAATATCTGATATGCTGGATGTCTGATATGTGACTCCTGTGAAAGGGTCGTTCGACCTCAAGGGGGTTGTGACCTACAGGTTGAGAACCACTGCCCTAGGAACAAGGGTGAGGGGTGGGTAGGCAACCTACAGAGCTGGTACTCTAGATGAAAAAAATAAATTGCAGCTTGAGATATCAAATTCCGTAGAAAAGGGAATAAGGTGAAATAATAAGCTGTTTTTGAAAGCTTCAGTCATGCCTGGTTGTGTGGTGACAAGCCCATGTGTGTCCCTATCTAGAAGGTAAGCTGTTTCTCCTCAGGTATGAGAGTCTCCTTAGGAAAGAGAAAGCCTTACACAGATCCAAGCCTTAAGAGATCCCATCTGAAGTAAACATCCGTCCTCTTTTATCCAAATTTATAAACAACAAATATACAATATTTCTTCCCTGCCTGGCAGCTGCAGGAGAAGTTGTCAACGAGTATTCTTTTTTTTTTTTTTTCCAAAATAAATTAATCCTTACTCTGGTGGTTTGAGATTATGCACTGTATTATACAACAGCGTCTTATCAAGCCTCATCAGTGAAGATGGAATTCATGTCTGTAAAATGCTGCAGGCAATCGCAGCTTCATATTTTATCATGTTGATAAGGATATCGCACATTCTCTGAAGCATTTCAAAACACTTAAATGAAAAAGGAGAAATGCAACTAAAAGGCTTTTTATATGGCTTGTTGTGGGTTATTATGAGTTATTTATAAACCCAAAAGAAAGATTTGACATTTCAAATGTAAAAGATTTGAGTATTTAATGGTCCTTTTTTTCCTTTACAATTGAACATCCTCAATCACTTTTTAAGTCATTAATATTTACTCCTAGAGGAAATGAAGGTCCTAAAAGGGAGGCCATTCTCCTCCTTTCGGCCAACTTGAGTCCCAGAACAGGGTGCTCCTGACACCTCCTTTCCAGAGTTGTGTGTTTGCTATTTCCCATCCATGTCAGGATAGGAAGCAAGGGAAAGTCTGTGAATCAGTAGCAAAGGTTACTCTATCATTAAAGTGGAGAGGCCTTTGAACTCACAGGTCACATTTTGCACGCCAAGCCCACAGCCCAGCCAGCTGCCCAAAGAATGGAGTTATCACCTTCACCTGCTCTGTGCTGGGGAATTTTCCTGCTGCTTGATTAGAAGATAAATGACCTGTATCCCACCATCTCCCGAACACAGCCCGGCTGCTAGAAAATGGCATCTTAATGGGCTGGTACTTAAGTCCCCACTGATGATGGGACACTAGCTCCTTTTGGGCATCTGTGTGAGTTTCAAAGGACAGCTCCGAGGTCCATAAAATGAAACCATAGCAAAGACACTGCTGCCTCCAACTACAACAAGATGTGGAGCCAAGTCCAGTGCTGATGAACTTGTTCATCCCACAGCTGGCTCCCCAGGGTACTCACGTTTAAGTTATGTGGACTGTACAGTGAGTTTGCTCCAAGGCCGTCACTGTAGCCTCCCGTCTGATTGATAACATGACGGAGGGTATCCACCTAGAAGTGAGACGGAACAGAATTCATCACCTCAATCTATTAAAACACCATCACTTACAAAAGGGAACAATTTGAATTATGTGTGCCACAAGGGTGGAGCATCTTCAACGAAAGACAAATTTATCAATCAAATGTGACTGGAGGGATTTCAAAGATTCCTTGCATATTTAAACTCACACACCTTTGTTTTTCACACCAGCCAAACAATAGCATCTTCATAGTAATGCAGACTTTCCATCATCTACAGCAAGCAAATGTGTGTGGCTGTGGGTGAAAATCTACTCACAGATAATGAATGCTGAATCCATCTCTCCACCCCGACACATACCTGTCCCTACACCAATACATAAGACTAAGAGCACTTGTTCTCAGTTAAGAGGACAAGAAAGGGGTTGAACCTGGAATCTACTTTAAGAATTCAGGTTTCAGTTTCCTGACTTGTAAAAATTCAGGAATAAAAGAGCACTATGTTCTTTTGTTCATTCTTTTCCTCTCCCTCTCTTCCCACCCCCTCCCTCTCAGGCACACACAATCTTCTGTTCTGTCATAACAAAGACCCCACCCCACCCCACCCTACCCCACCCACTATCTCCATGAGCTCAAGCCAGAGCCGAATGCATTCACAAAGTTCATCAGCTTAGAATCATCAAAGGCATTGTCCACTTGACTTCTCATTGAATTAAGAGGTAGGCAAATGTGTCCCGTTTGGATGTACCCAGCACAGGGTCTGCATGGATGTGCAGACCACTTCCATGGGTCAGAGTGGGGAGTTTTGAGCCCAAACCCTACCCTGCCAGAAAGGCCCCAGCTAGGGCATTTCTCCTACCTGTGATTGCACATTGGCTCCGACTTGGGACCCTTGGTAAGAATCCCCATTCAGACTCTGCATGTTCATGAACATGTCCCCAGAATTTGGGAGGTTAAAAGAACCAGAAGAACCTGGAAAGGAAAGAGTTAAGTAGCTAAATAACAGAGAGCTACACACACACAATCCCCAAAGACCTAGAGGTAGGGAAAGAAAAGAGACACAGAAGGAGAGGCATTTCCAGCTCTAGAAGGACAGAGCATTAACTCGAGCTCTAGAAGGCCCTGCCACTCACATTACACACAGGAAAAACCTTATGGAGGACAAACCCAAATGAAAAGCCAGAGACAAAGTAGACAGAAAAGCACCCAGGAGCTGGCCCTAGCCTTCTCCTTGTTTCCATTTCTCTCCAGACTTAGTCACCAAACAAGCTCTTCAATGTTGCTGTCATGGTGGAGAATTCCCTGAAGAAGACACATTTTCCTCATGCTCTTTCCTATCTGTAATTCTACCATTCCATTCACTAGTGTCCCTGGCCACTAGAAATGATGGGAGTGTGGGAAAACAAACACCATTCTTCTGGACCTTCAAATATGTATTTTAAAATCTCCTTAGAAAGCCTCCAAGCCTCAAACCCATCTGCTGGGGGCTTGCTG